>NC_142168.1:51350439-51650439 GCF_029865625.1 Vigna umbellata | reverse complement strand
TGTAGCGGTGTCACTCTGGGATGTACTTCCTGTTTGGCTATCGTGAGAACTCCAGCTAGAGTCTGTTCTCTTCATATGTGTTTTCACACCTAGTTGATTACTCGACTGTTGTGGAATGCTATGAAGGGGGCCATAGCTCTAGTGACCTTTGACCTTTAGGTTCAGGAAATCATCCTTGTGAGATTGCATATACTTGACCTTGAACTCAAAGCAATGAACCTTTGTAGGGCACGATGGGAGGAATATATGCTTCTGTAACCCTCACGCTGTTCGTTTTTTTATGATATTACATTTCATACCATGCATGTGTTTTGTTTTGTCATGTTATTTTATTATCATGCATCATATTCATACATCATTTAGTAACATGTTAATTTTAAGGGAAATCACAGGTACCTACTTGACTTCATACGAGATGGATGTTAACACAAGATCCGATGCTACACGGCACACCGACTCTTCCGATTTAAGAAAGAAGTATAGTCTAAGGACTCATGTTGGAAATTTGACCGGGCTGATAAACTTGGGCAAAAGGCTTAAGACTATAAAAGAGAAACCTTTCAGAGAAGATATGGAAATTTGTTGAATTTAATGGAGGTTGAAGTACAAATACCCGCTATCACAGCCTTGGCACAATATTATGATTCTCCGCTTCGATGTTTCACATTTCAAGACTTTCAGTTGGCGCCAACCATAGAGGAGTTCGAGCATATCTTGGGTTTGCCATTGGAGGGCACCACTCCCTATCAACATTTAGAGCATCATGCCTCTATACCCACTATTGCTACCATCATGAAATTACATCCCAAGGAGCTTGAAGACAGGATGATGATGAGGAATCAAGTGCATGGGTTATCACAGGGATATCTAGAGCAGTATTTACATCATCTGGCTGATAAAGAGGATTGGGAAACTTTCATGGATGTATTAGCCCTCACCATATATGGCATTGTCTTGTTTCCCAAAATAGAAGAATTTGTGGATTACACCGCGATAGACGTCTTCGTGGCGAGTAAAACCAGATCAGAGAATCCTGTAACAGCAGTTCTTGCGGATGTTTATGGGACTTTGAGTTTTTGCCATGAGAGAAAGGGAAAGAAGATTCTTTGTTGCTTACCGGCGTTGTATACATGGATGACAACGCGCGTGTTTAAGGAATGGTCGACGTTAAGAGTCTATCGGAGACTTTGTCACACCAAGGGCTTAAAGGTAAAGGAGGAAACGATTGGGCCCGATTCCTTGCCGGCTTGAGCGAAAGAAGTATAAAATGGCGCCTTCCTTGGCTCGGAAATAAACTGGCTATACAACATTGTGGTAGTTTTCCTAATGTGCCTCTCATAGGTGCCCGGTACTGTAAATTACAACCCTCTTTTGGTGCAAAGACAATTTGGGCATCCATAAAAGGGGCACCTTCATCAGATTACCTTGCTACCCTATTCATTTATTACGAAGACGGGCATTTCATCGAATTGTTAAGAAAGGTTAAAAGCGCCTGGGAAAATGTTGTTCGAGCAGAGAAGGACTTGAGGGATGGAGTAGTGGATAGCAGTGTTAGTTATCACACCTGGATTCTGGAGAGAGTGAAAGTAGTCAAGCTGCCTTTCAAGCCAATCAAGGATCAATCAGCTAGTGAAGGACCATCCCAAGCTCCAGAAAGTGAAGAGGTGCAACAATTAAAAGCTGAGATGGAGAAATTGAAAATTAGGAATGCTAGGTTGGAAAACGAATTACAAAGGGCGCGTAATGATCTTGTGGATATGAAAAATGATAATGAAGAAAAGTCGCGGGCTTATGAAAACCTTGTCAAAAGCCAGAAGGCTGAGAGGGATTACACATTTCGAGTGAAACAGGATCTAGCTGCCGCGAGTAAGGAATTATCCATGAGGGTAAATGAGAAGAAGGTGGCTTTAGAAGAGGGAAAGGAGTGGAAGCACCTCTACGAAGAAGCCAAAAGAGATAAACGAGAAGCCCTGAAGAGATTAAGAGAAGCGCAGATTCAGATAGAAAAAGCGGGGCATGAGATGAAAGAGATGGCCATGTCGTTTGAGGCGGATATGAATAGGGAGCGTTGGAAGCTAACAGAAGCAGAGGAAGAGCATCGAACTCTGATAAAACAAATGGAGGAATATATCGAGGAACAGGAGGAGCGATGGAGGTCGATAGAATTTGAAGAAAGGCATCAGGCCTTGATAAAGCGAATGGAAGAGCACATCGCCGAGCAAGAAATGGCTGTAAAGCACTGGAAGGAAAGATTCTCTCAGTTGGCTGCTTTGGCAAAGGGGCAATTGAAGACATCCCCAGGATGGTGTCGAATGCTGAAGCAAGCACTCATTTTTGTAACTCACCAGCGGAAATAGAATTGTTTATTAATCATTGTAAATGGTTGGTGGGAGAGATGAAATCTTTCATTGCCCGGGCGCGGGATTGATGTACATCAGAATTATGGTTTTGTTCCTTAGACTATGTAATGGATCAAATTTTCTTTAAATGAAAGAAGGGATGTTTGTTGGTATCGGCTTGTGTTAATTTTCCATCAGTATTGTCATCGTTATCCTGTGATTTCCACTTATCACTAGCATGCATCATGTTTTCTTGTTTTGCATTTTTCATCCTTATCTAATTTAATTTAATAAAAATAATAATCAGCAGTACAAGTGAGAAAACAACGACAAATTTTCCACGACATCCGTACAGGACCAGAGCTAACTCGAAGGTCATGGAGAATTGGGAGCAGTCACACGAATCTATTAAGGCTGATGTCAGCCAGTTGAAGGATCAGATGGCCCAGATTTTGGCGGCTCTCGAAGCCCTAAAGACTACGGGAGGGGCGACGCCTGCGCAAGTTGAGGGAAGTGCTCAATATTACCCTCCGGTGTTCAGTTCTGGGAGCCAGTCTGTTCCGTTCCCAATGTATGGATTACCTCCAGGTTACACCCCACCTGTGGGAGAATACACAGAAGGGGAGCAGGCTTCATTCTCTTTCCCTACCACTGTCAACATACCGCCAATCAGTATTCAGGGACCTGTTGTAATGTCCGCACCCATGGTAAATGAAGGAATGCATGCAAGCATGTCTGATGGAATACGAGTAACTCCGGTGCCACCTGTGATTACCGGAGAGGGCTTTTCTACAGGGGCTGCACCATATACTTTGTGTCAGGGAGTAACTAGTAATGTCGATGGGGCAAAGGATAAACTCGAGAGCCTAGAGGCAAGATTGAGGGCTGTGGAGGGGTATGAAAGTTATGGATTTGGGGATGTTTCTAGATTGAGCTTGGTTCCTGGCGTCAAAATTCCACATAAGTTCAAGGCGCCAGATTTTGAGAAGTATAAGGGAAATACATGCCCAAAGAGCCATCTAACCATGTTTTGCAGAAAGATGGCTGCATATGCTATGATGAGCAGCTGCTCATTCATGTTTTTCAAGATAGTTTGGCTGGAGTGGCATTAAACTGGTATACCCATTTGGAGCCGACTCGAATTCGTTGTTGGGGACTTGGCTGATGCTTTTGTGAAGCAGTACATATACAATACACATGTGCGCCAGATCGTTTACAGCTGCAAAACATGTCGAAGAAAGAAAACGAAACTTTTAAGGAGTATGCTCAGCGGTGGAGGGAATTGGCTGCACAAGTTGAGCCGCCTTTGTATGATAAAGAAATGGTGGCAATGTTTGTAAATATGCTCCAACCACCATTTTATGAACATATGGTGGGAAATGTATCTTCAAATTTTGACGATATCATCGTGATAGGCGAGCGAATAGAGATCGGGTTGAAAAATGGGAAGATTGCATATGGCTCGTCGGCGGGTGCAAATTCCAAAAAACCCAATTTCAACTCAGGGAAAAGAAAAGAGGGAGATGTGCATGCAACATCTGTAACCCCCGTGTGGAGAGGTCAGGCTCCCACCCATAACTATCGACCATACTAGGGTCAACATCCACATGCAGCCAACGCGTCATTTGGTCAACAAATTAGGCCTCAACAACAACCAGGGTACTATCAACCACAATACATTCCGATGAATAATTGGAGGGGAGGGGCAAACGTAGGTTCCAATATGAATGTGGGTCCCAATACTTATCCAAGAAGGAACCAGGAAAGAAATTATGTTAACTTTACTCCAATTCCTACAACTTATACGGAATTATTGCCTCATCTTATCAAACAAGGTTTAGTTGTGGTTTGTCCCCTGAAGCCTTTGCAGCCTCCGTACCCAAGAGGTTATGATGCAGATGCAAAGTGTAGTTATCATGGAGGGGCCGCTGGTCATTCCACTGAGAGGTGTCTGGCTTTCAAGCATAAAGTGCAGACTCTAATTGATTCTGGGTGGTTAAAGTTCCAAGAGGATAAGCCTAATGTCGAGGCCAATCCTTTATCAGGGCATGGAAGTGCTTCGACGAATGCTGTCGAAGTGAAAGAACATGAGCTGGTGAGAAATGTGGAAGAAGTCAAGAGCTCTAGGAGGTTTATTTTGGAGGCATTGCTGAAAGTGGGTATCTTGAAGGGTGATTATGATGAGAGTATGGCATGCGCGCTCCACCCAGAGGCTGAGCACTCTATTGAGGAGTGTGTTGAATTTGAAGAAATTCTGCAAGACCTGCTAGATCGTGGTCTGATGCAGGTATGCTACAAGAGGGATGAAGGTGATGTATTTGCACAAACTGGTGATGAATCTGGTATGATTGTACCGGAACCATTGGTGATTCATTTCACTAAGACTACCTCTATCCCACCAGCTCAAGGAAGGTCGCCCGTTGTTATCCGTGTACCAGCTCCTTTTCCTTACAAGAACGAAAAAGCCGTCCCATGGAGATACGGGACGCATGCGTCAGGCGAAACGCAAAGCGTTGACCCTGTCGTCAAAAACGTATCAGGGATAGGGGGAATGACTAGGAGTGGTCGAATTTTCACGTCACCAGAGTTGGCACGAGAAAGGGTTAATGATAAGGAAGCAACGATGGCCGCGAAGGCAAAAGAATTCTTAAAGGGGAAGGGTGCACAGACAGAGGAAATCCCCGACAAGGGAGAGAGGAGAGAAGTTTCTGAAGAGGAGGCTTGCGAATTTTTAAAATTCATACAACAAAGTGAATATAAGGTGGTGGAACAGTTAAACCGTATGCCTGCTCGTATATCCTTGTTAGATTTGCTCATGCATTCGGCATCACACAGAAAGTTGCTAATGAAGATACTCAGTGAGGCTCACGTGGAGCAAGGTATTTCGTTGAATAAATTCGAAGGTATTGTTGGCAATATTGTTGCTAATAATTATCTCACTTTTACGGATGATGAGATACCAGCTGAGGGAAGAGGGCATAACAAGGCTCTTCACGTCTCTGTGAAATGCCTGGATCATGTTATTGCACGTGTTTTAGTGGACAATGGGTCCTCCTTGAATGTCATGCCGAAAGCAACTCTGGAAAAGCTACCTTGCGAAGGAATGCATATGAGGCCAAGTTCAATGATTGTGAGGGCGTTTGATGGCAGTAAAAGAGAAGTGATGGGAGAAGTGGATTTACCAATGCAAGTTGGCCATGCGTTTTTCAAATAACATTCCAGGTTATGGATATCCTGCCAGCTTATAGTTGTCTGTTGGGGCGCCCATGGATTCATTCGGCGGGAGTTGTGCCTTCTACACTACACCAGAAGTTGAAGTATGTGATAGGAGATAAGCTGGTGATAGTATCAGGAGAAGAGGATCTTCTTGTGAGTGGGCCATCATCCACGCGCTACATCGAGGCGGTTGAAGAAGCTCTCGAGACAGCCTTCCAATCGTTGGAAATTGTGGGAAATGCTTGTGTGGAACCGTTTCCAGTAAATCCTCGTCTATCATGTGCTTCTATTATGATGGCCAAGATTATGCTAAGAGAGGGCTATATATATGGGGAAGGTTTGGGCAAATATCGGCAGGGGCGAACATTCCCTCTAGAAATCGTTGAAAACAAGAACAGATATGGCTTGGGGTATAAACCGACCAAGGAAGACAGGAAAAGGGTGATTGAAGAAAGAAAAGAGCGCAGTCTGGCCCGTGTAGAAAGACGAGGGCCCAGAGAGAGCAAAATTCACATTGTTGACATCAAGGAAAGCTTTCGTAGTGCTAGGTGGATCAACACTGGCCAGATAGCAGCCATGGAGGATGAAGAAAGGCCTCAAAGTTCTAGCTTTGTGTGGGCTTGCTCCCCTGATACTCAACTCAACAATTGGGAAACACTGGATTTACTTGTGATGCTTAATGTGAACAAAATGTAATAGTTTTAATTAAGCTTATAGTTTCGATTGGGGCTTTAGAACTGAGGTTTTGCGGATTGATTCTTTTTACTTTTCACTCAGCGTGATAATAAAGTTGCATTTCATCATCATTTGGCATTTTTCTTTGTTTATCTTATTTATTTATACTTTTTCATAAATTTAAATGATGCAGATGTGACAATGATTGTTTTGAAAATAATGATATCAATGTTCCTAATTTTGAGCACCCTATCAATAATACGGAAGATGATTTCGAAGATGATGTGGAACCCTCTCCAGAATTGTTGAGATTAGTGGAACAAGAGTCTAAGGAGATAAAACCCCATCAGGAGGAGATTGAAATACTCAACTTGGGAGAGAAGGATGAGATAAAAGAGGTGAAAATCGGTACTAGTATGAAAACGGAAGTGAGGGAAAGATTGCGTGTCCTGTTGAAAGAGTTTAAAGATGTGTTCGCGTGGTCTTACAATGACATGCCGGGTCTAGATACCGATATTGTGCAGCATAGGCTCCCACTCAAGCCGGAATGCCCTCCAGTCAAGCAAAAACTGAGAAGAATGAAGCCGGAAATGTCACTAAAAATTAAAGAAGAGGTCCAAAAGCAATTTGACGCAGGATTTTTGGCTGTGGCAAGATACCCACAATGGGTAGCGAATGTGGTACCAGTGCCTAAGAAGGATGGGAAAGTTCGGATGTGTGTTGACTATCGTGATTTGAATCGTGCAAGTCCGAAGGATAATTTCCCGTTACCACACATCGATACTCTGGTTGATAATACGGCCAAATTTTCGTTATTTTCGTTCATGGATGGATTCTCGGGATATAATCAAATTAAAATGGCATCGGAAGATATGGAAAAAACGACCTTTATCACGTTATGGGGAACATTCTGTTATAAGGTGATGTCTTTCGGACTCAAGAATGCTGGGGCAACATACCAAAGGGCAATGGTGACACTCTTTCATGATATGATGCATAAGGAAATTGAAGTTTATGTGGATGACATGATTGCAAAGTCGGAATCAGAAGAGGAGCATATTTTCAATCTAAGGAAATTATTTGAGAGACTGAGAAAGTACAAACTCAGGTTAAATCCTGCCAAATGCACGTTTGGAGTAAAGTCTGGAAAATTGTTGGGCTTTATTGTCAGCCAAAGAGGGATAGAAGTTGATCTGGACAAAGTAAGAGCGATAACGGAAATGCCTGCGCCCAAAACAGAAAAGGAGGTTCGAGGTTTTTTAGGAAGATTGAACTACATTGCTAGGTTCATCTCCCAATTAACTGCTACTTGTGAACCAATGTTCAAGTTACTACGGAAAAATCAGGCCGTAGTCTGGAATGAAGATTGTCAAGTTGCTTTTGAAAAGGTCAAACAATACCTGCAAGACCCTCCTGTATTGCGTCCACCTATGCCAGGAAGACCGCTCATTTTGTATTTGACCGTATTGGATAATTCAATGGGTTGTGTATTGGGTCAGCATGATGAAGACGGGAAAAGAGAGCATGCCATATATTACTTGAGCAAGAGATTCACAGATTGCGAGCAACGATATTCGTCGTTAGAGCGAACTTGTTGTGCACTAGCGTGGGCTGCTCATCGTCTAAGGCAATACATGTTGAGCCACTCTACTTGGTTGATATCCAAGATGGATCCTATCAAGTATATTTTTGAAAAGCCTGCTCTCACTGGAAGGATAGCTCGATGGCAGATGCTACTATCGGAGTATGACATTGTATATGTTACTCAGAAATCTATCAAGGGTAGCGCTTTAGCGGAATATTTAGCCCATCAGCCCATTAATGATTATCAGCCAATGCAACCTGAATTTCCTGATGAAGATATCATGGCTTTATTTGCTGAGAACAAAGAGGACAAAGATGAAAAAGCCTGGACGGTATTATTCGATGGGGCTTCGAATGTAATGGGGCATGGAATAGGGGCAGTGCTTATCTCTCCTAAGAATCAATACATTCCAATGACGGCAAGGTTGTGTTTTAATTGCACGAATAATATCGCAGAATATGAAGCCTGTGCCATGGGAATTCGAGCAGCAATAGAGTCTAAAGCAAAAATTCTGGATGTATATGGAGATTCAGCTTTGGTCATCCATCAATTGAATGGAGAATGGGAGACTAGGGATACTAAATTAATTCCATACCAAGCTTACATCAGGGGATTAATTGAGTATTTCGATTCCATCACGTTTAATCATATACCGCGAGAAGATAATCAATTAGCAGACGCATTGGCTACCTTGTCATCGATGTTTGAAGTTGATCAAGATGCAGAATTGCCAATGATTGAAATGAAGAGTCATGCGAAGGCAGCGTACTGTCATTTCATCGAAGAAGAGGTAGATGGTAAACCCTGGTACTTTGATATTAAGCATTATCTTAGGACCCGAGAATATCCAGAGAAGGCATCAGAAAACGACAAAAGGGCGTTAAGGAGGTTGGTTGGCAGTTTCATTTTGAGTGGGGATATTCTATATAAGAGGAATCATGATATGGTTCTCCTTAGATGCGTAGATGCAAAAGAAGCCGAGCTGATACTAAAAGAAGTACACGAGGGTACATTTGGCACGCACATGAATGGGCACTCAATGGCCAGGAAGATACTGAGAGCGGGGTATTTTTGGTTGACTATGGAAAATGATTGCTGTACACATGTGAGAAAGTGTGAGAAATGCCAGGTATACGCAAGTAATATCAATGTTCCACCCACGACCTTGAACGTGTTGTCTGCACCATGGCCCTTTTCGATGTGGGGAATAGATGTCATCGGAGCTATAGAGCCAAAGGCGTCAAATGGACACCGTTTCATATTAGTCGCAATCGACTACTTCACTAAGTGGGTTGAGGCCGCTTCTTATGCTAATGTGACTAGAAAGGTGGTGACCAAGTTCATAAAAAGGGAGTTGATTTGCAGATACGGGCTCCCTAACAGGATCATCACTGATAATGCCACTAACTTGAACAACCAGATGATGACAGAGTTATGTGAGGAGTTCAAAATTCATCATCTTAATTCTTCTCCTTATCGTCCAAAGATGAATGGGGCAGTAGAGGCTGCTAACAAAAATATCAAGAAGATTGTGCAGAAAATGGTGGTCACATATAAGGATTGGCATGAAATGCTTCCTTTTGCTTTGCATGGTTATCGCACTTCGGTACGAACATCGACTGGGCAACACCTTTCTCGCTTGTATATGGAATGGAGGCAGTACTTCCGTTTGAAGTGGAAATTCCGTCCTTACGAGTTTTAATGGAAACTCAATTAGAAGAGGCGGAATGGGTTCAAGCTCGTTTCGACCAGCTCAATCTCATCGATGAAAAAAGACTAACAGCAGTATGCCATGGACAATTGTACCAAAGAAGAATGAAGAAGGCATTTGACAAAAAGGTACACCCAAGAGAATTTCATGAAGGTGAGCTGGTGTTGAAGAAGATTCTACCCATACAAAAGGATCATAGAGGCAAATGGACTCCAAATTATGAAGGGCCATTTGTAGTGAAGAAAGCATTTTCTGGTGGGGCACTAATTCTCACGAGAATGGACGGAGAGGAGTTACCATTGCCAGTTAATTCTGATGCAGTAAAAAAGTTTTACGCATGATGATTCCGTGATAGTGGTTGCTATTAAAGGGATGTTGATATTGTCTTTAACGCTTATTGTACTCTGTGTTTTATTCAATAAATAAATTTCACGTGATTTCATTCATATTTTGGTTGTTTGCATTCCATCTGAAATATTGCATGTCACGCTGAGCTGTTAAGTAGTCAAGTGGAAATGAAAATGAAAATAAGTAAACGCGTATTGATAAAAGCATCACAGGTATATCAGGTTGGCAAGCTTGGTCCTGGAGGATGTCGAAAAGGAAAAACGAAAAAAAGAAAAAAAAAAGAGGTTACATGTTGAGTTTGTTGTTAATAAAGTTGTCAAGGACATAGTATTTTCGAAAAAAAGTTTTGAAAAATACCGTTGGTGAGTACTTCCCTGATTCAAGGTTTTGGGAGTAACCGGTGTTCTTTTTTTGATAAAGCATCTGCATTCACATTACTTGAACCCTAATTTTTGTTTCCCACAAGATGAAGGATTTCGCCATACGTCTAATATTGGGGCAGTTTTCATCATGTTACATACTACTGATAATCCATTGATTAAAAAAAAAAAATTAAAAAAAAAAAAAAGAAAGAAAAGAAAGGAAAAGAAAGAAGGAGAAAACAAAAGAAACAAAAAAAAGGAAAAATGAAGTTGATGTGTCAAGCACTACATAGTTTAGTTTCAGGGTTAAATTCAAGAGAAAGTCAGACAAACAAGATTCGGAGTGACGTGTGGCCGTTTTTCGTTATCCAATCGTTAAAAAACAGTTCATCCAATTGCACCCCTTTTGAGCCAAAATGCATAATTGTTTTCATCACCCTAGACAAGAATCATTAACAGGTCGACGTCAATTTAAAAGGGTACATCATAAGCATCCAAAGATGAGAAAAAATGAATGAAAAGGAAAGTATCATAAAGGATCACAACAGGGGCAACGATAAGAATGATCCAAAAGGAAAGAAAGAAAAAAAACAACAATAAAGGATGCTTGAAGTTCAAATCTCTAAAGACAGTTGACTGGGCACCTTGCAAATGATTCTTGTTTAAAAACTTTAACCGTCAAACACTTATTTGGGCCTTCATTATCCTTTCTTTCAAAACCTTTTGACCTTTAACCACGGTACAAGCTAATAAAAGTCCACGCTGACTGAAAACTGTTTGTCCTAATCTTTCTCACGAATTTAGCTTGGAAACAGAATGATGTGGTGAACGACGCATTCAGTTAAAAAAAAAAAAATGGGTCTCCCTGTCAATTGAAGATCATCCAATTTGGGGGGAATTCTTCATACACAAATCTTTTCACTTTTCCAAAGCATACTTATTGTGCAAAATTGGGGCAATATGGGAGCCCAACATGTTAATAGCACTTTCCCC
Source organism: Vigna umbellata (assembly GCF_029865625.1). Taxonomy (NCBI): domain Eukaryota; kingdom Viridiplantae; phylum Streptophyta; class Magnoliopsida; order Fabales; family Fabaceae; genus Vigna; species Vigna umbellata. The sequence goes on along the minus strand of NC_142168.1, from coordinate 51,639,210 downwards.
CAAATAAAGGACACGCATACGTTAATATTTGCTCACAGAAAATCATTATTCATCTGCTTTTCATAACCATTCTTCCACATCCTACAGGGTTCAAGTTAATTTGGATTGCAAAAAGCGATAAAAAGAATTTTAACTCAGGGTTACGCTTTCTTCCTGCTCATCAAAGGGTTTTATACATATCAACGTTGTTTTTAAGGAATGCGTTTTGAACGTACATCGTGTTTGATGACAATATTAACAATGGATTCCAAGCATGGAACTTTAAAAAAAAAAAAAAATGATGATGATGAGAAGCGAGAGTAAAAGAAAAGAACAAAATGAAAGTCTCATGTGTCTATGCATTCATGCACCATCATGACATAACATCATCTCAGAGGAAGCGAGGAGAATTGTTTGCAAAATCTTCATGTTTAACTCGGCATTTATCAACTTTTCAAAGCTACAAATCATGTTTTAATTTTCTGTTATCGGCCCTCCACATGGCAATGGCCGGATTTAAATTTCTGTTCTGTGAGTTTGGCCCTCTGCGAGGCAATGGTCAAATCCAGGTTTTAATTTTCTGTTATCGACCCTCTGCATGGCAATGGTCGGATTTAAATTTCCGTTCTGTGAGTTTGGCCCTCTGCGAGGCAATGGTCAAATCCAGGTTTTAATTTTCTGTTATCGACCCTCTGCATGGCAATGGTCAGATTTAAATTTCTGTTCTGTGAGTTTGGCCCTCTGCCAGGCAATGGTCAAATCCAGGTTTTAATTTTCTGTTATCGACCCTCTGCATGGCAATGGTCAGATTTAAATTTCTGTTCTGTGAGTTTGGCCCTCTGCGAGGCAATGGTCAAATCCAGGTTTTAATTTTCTGTTATCGACCCTCTGCATGGCAATGGTCGGATTTAAATTTCCGTTCTGTGAGTTTGGCCCTCTGCGAGGCAATGGTCAAATCCAGGTTTTAATTTTCTGTTATCGACCCTCTGCATTGCAATGGTCGGATTTAAATTTTCGTTCTGTGAGTTTGGCCCTCTACGAGGCAATGGTCAAATCCAGGTTTTAATTTTCTGTTATCGGCCCTCTGCATGGCAATGGTCGAATTTAAATTTATGTTCTGCGAGTTTGGCCCTCTTCGAGGCAATGGTCAAATCCAGGTTTTAGTTTTTGTTACTGATACTTTACTTGACATTGGTCGTTTGGCATCGTGACTTGAATCATTTTGTTCGTTTTGTTTTCATGATTGAAATGTTAGCAAAATGATGAAGATGAAGTTTTGATGATGTCCAAATCAAGTCAAGAGAAATCAAGATTCAAGATGTTATGAAGACTTGTATTGCTATGGAAAGCTTTTGTAATAATTGTAGTTTAGTGTCTAGGACTTAGATTTTTAGTGGTTTTGATTCCATGTAATTTTATATTATATAATTAATGTCCAGAGTCAAAATCGCACTGTATTAATCGATTAAAACAAGTATTAATCGATTAAAACAGAGGCTGGCCCTGAAAACCCAAGTGCCACTAGAATAATCGATTAAAGTGTATAATAATCGATTAGCTAATCGATTAATCTTGAGAATAATCGATTAACACTGACCGTTGGGGTTTTCAGATTTGAAAAACTAGCCGTTGTACTCATTTTAATCGATTAATACTTATGTTAATCGATTAAATGCGTTAGATGGCCCGTTTTCGAAGAATGGAAGAGTATTTGGCTGAGTCTATAAATTGGCTCTCTGTTTATCTCAAAAACAACTCTTCCCTTGTGCTCTAGTACTCAGAAATCATTGAGACTTGTGTGTTCTTGTTCGGCTTGTGAAACTCGTGTCTGTGGAGCTGGTGAAGTGCTGCTACGGTGACAGAGGAAATAGCCAGGTTCATCCTTGGTGTGTCTAAGGAGGTGTTCGGAAGAGAATCATCCTTCGTGAAGTATTCGGAGGAGGTGTTCATCCTTTGTGAAGACTCAAAGGAGGTGTAGGTTCATCTCTTGTGGTATCAAGAGAGGTGGTTTCTAAACTTTTACAAATTGTGTTTCTTTGTGATTCTAATTTGTAATTGTTTTGTGTTAGTGAAAAAGGTTTATCTTGTTTGAGATAAGCGACTGGACGTAGGATTGGTAAGATCCGAACCAGGATAAAATCATCTGTGCAAATTTCTCTCAACCTTACTCTCTTTATTTGTCTTTATTATTTGCTTGGTAAGTTTAATTGAGTAGAAATTAAAAGGCACACGTTCGTATTAAAAACCCTCTTGGTTTGTTATTCCACGCTAACAATTCCGCTGCAGCGATTCTAACAATTGGTATCAGAGCTTGCTTTGATAGTCATTCAAATGGCAGGATCACATCAAACCTTTGCAGAGGGTGCTTCAATCAATAGACCCCCACTATTTACAGGTGAGAACTATGCATTCTGGAAGGTAAGGATGCAAATATTTATTGAATCTATTGATTGTGAAATTTGGGATGTTATTGCGTCTGGTTCTTCTGTTCCTACTAACAATATACAGGAAACAAAGCCCCGTGGTCAATGGACCATTGAAGAAAAGAAAAGAATTCAGAATGATGTAAAAGCTCGGAATATTATTGCATCAGCATTGACTATTGATGAGTTCTACAGGGTTTCTGTCTGCAAAACTGCTCAAGAAATGTGGGACGTGCTCAGAGTGACACATGAAGGAACGGACGACGTAAAGAGGGCAAGAAAGAACTCCCTAATTCAAGAGTATGAAATGTTCCGGATGAAGCAAGGAGAAACAATTTCCGACGTTCAAAAACGCTTCACCAACATTGTCAATCATCTCATTGGACTAGGTAAGTCATTTGATACTGATGAATTAAACATTAAAATCTTGAAGTCTTTAGACAGGTCGTGGCAACCTAAGGTGACTGCAATCTCGGAGTCACAAAATCTCAACACCATGACTATGGCGGCACTTTTTGGAAAGTTGAGGGAACATGAACTTGACCTCGGAAGACTAGATGAAGAAGAAGCAAAAGCAAAAACCAAGAAAAAGAGTCTAGCCTTGAAATCTGAGGTAGAAAGGAGCAAGAGCAAAATGGAAGATGAAGATTCAGAAGATGAAGAAAATTTGAGACTCATGATAAAAAGGCTCAACAGGTTCATGAAATCAAAAGACAAAGGAAGATTAAAATTCGAAAAGAAAGAAAATCAAGGATCTTCCTCACACTATAAATGTTATGGTTGCGGAGAAATGGGGCACTTAAAAGCGGACTGCCCAAATCAAAAAAAGAATGAAGAAATAAAGGAAAAGAAAAACTTCAAGAAAAAGAAAGCCTACATCGCATGGGACGATGACAACGAAACAATTTCCGATTTGAGCGAATCTGATGAAGAAGCAAACATTTGTCTAGTGGTGAACGACGACGCTGGAAGCCAAGTAAGTACATCTAGCGATTTTGATAATTATAGTCAAATTAGTGAAGATGAATTGCATGAAACTTATGCTGCTTTAATAGTAGAATCTGAAAAATTAGATAAAGCTCATAAGAAATTGAAAAAGGATTTCAAAAATTTAAAATTAAATTTTGAAAATATTTCTGAAGAAAATAAAAATTTGAAATCAGACTTTGAAAATATTTTTGAAGAAAATAAAGATTTGAAAAATAAAGTTTTATTTTTTGAAAAAGGTAAATTTACTAGTAGTGATGAATGTGCTTCTTGTGAAAATTTTAAGAAACTACTAGAACACACAACCTTAGGAGAATGTAGTAAAAATAATGAAAATAAGGTTGTTAAAAATAAGTATGTTCCTAAAATTAAAAATAAACATAATAATAGAACCCGTAGAACATGGGTAGAAAAAGGAACAACTTATAGGAACACAAACTTTGTATCATGCTTTTATTGTATGAAAAAGGGTCATACTTTAAATAAATGTAAAATTAAGCATTATGGTGTTCCAAGTGGTAGATATGTTTGGGTTGTAAAATGATTTTTTTTAAATCTAACCCAAAGGACCCATACAAGTAGTTGGGTACCTATTGTTTAATATTTAGAATTTCTTTAAAACAAAATTTAAGAAAATTTTATTCCAAGGCCGATGAAACTATTTTTTTTTGGATATCTTCTAATATACAAAGCATATATAGTTTTCAATCGGAAAACATTTGAAATAGAAGAATGTGTGCATGTTGTCTTTGATAAAATTGTAGACCTTGAGGCAAAACCTCTTGAGTCAGTTGAATTAGATGCAGGCAATGATGAAGAGTTGTAGAAGACAACAAATGAAGCGAAGAATGATGACAATCCTCAAGATGAAGATCTAAACAAAATATGGAAACAACCTAGAGGATTATCATTACGAAGTTGGAGGCGTATCTACAGGGGTAAACATTAGAAGAGATCTAGGAATTTTTTAGAAATATCTTAGGATTGCATTTTTTTAAAATTCCTATCTTATATAGTTCAATATATGATTAAACAATGTTTTATAAGTTCTTTAATCCTAAAAATATTTGCTTTATATATCCTTTTGTGCATGTTTGAATGAATCTTTAAATTTAAAATATTTTTAGCTCATATGCATACTTGCTTTTATTAAGGGGGAGTATTATCTTAGGAGGAGAACATCAAACACAACTTTTTAATTATGATAAAAAAGGGGGAGAAAATGTTTAAAGCTTATTTGCCTATTTGTGCTATTTGTGCTTATTCACTAATGCACTTTTTCTTCCGTAAGTTGTGTTTTATCCAGATTATTACTAAAAGCTTTAAATCAAAGGAGTTTTTGATCATCATCAAAAAGGGGGAGAATGTTAGCAAAATGATGAAGATGAAGTTTTGATGATGTCCAAATCAAGTCAAGAGAAATCAAGATTCAAGATGTTATGAAGACTTGTATTGCTATGGAAAGCTTTTGTAATAATTGTAGTTTAGTGTCTAGGACTTAGATTTTTAGTGGTTTTGATTCCATGTAATTTTATATTATATAATTAATGTCCAGAGTCAAAATCGCACTGTATTAATCGATTAAAACAAGTATTAATCGATTAAAACAGAGGCTGGCCCTGAAAACCCAAGTGCCACTAGAATAATCGATTAAAGTGTATAATAATCGATTAGCTAATCGATTAATCTTGAGAATAATCGATTAACACTGACCGTTGGGGTTTTCAGATTTGAAAAACTAGCCGTTGTACTCATTTTAATCGATTAATACTTATGTTAATCGATTAAATGCGTTAGATGGCCCGTTTTCGAAGAATGGAAGAGTATTTGGCTGAGTCTATAAATTGGCTCTCTGTTTATCTCAAAAACAACTCTTCCCTTGTGCTCTAGTACTCAGAAATCATTGAGACTTGTGTGTTCTTGTTCGGCTTGTGAAACTCGTGTCTGTGGAGCTGGTGAAGTGCTGCTACGGTGACAGAGGAAATAGCCGGTTCATCCTTGGTGTGTCTAAGGAGGTGTTCGGAAGAGAATCATCCTTCGTGAAGTATTCGGAGGAGGTGTTCATCCTTTGTGAAGACTCAAAGGAGGTGTAGGTTCATCTCTTGTGGTATCAAGAGAGGTGGTTTCTAAACTTTTACAAATTGTGTTTCTTTGTGATTCTAATTTGTAATTGTTTTGTGTTAGTGAAAAAGGTTTATCTTGTTTGAGATAAGCGACTGGACGTAGGATTGGTAAGATCCGAACCAGGATAAAATCATCTGTGCAAATTTCTCTCAACCTTACTCTCTTTATTTGTCTTTATTATTTGCTTGGTAAGTTTAATTGAGTAGAAATTAAAAGGCACACGTTCGTATTAAAAACCCTCTTGGTTTGTTATTCCACGCTAACAATTCCGCTGCAGCGATTCTAACATGAAACCCAGACAAAATTAGTGTTTTTATCTTTACTTAGCTTTACTTAAATAATACGAAAAGATTAAATTTTCATATTATTTAGTAATATCTAAGTAAAGAGGGGCAGCTGTCAACACTCAATTTTGTCCGGGTTGTAAAAATTCTATTGGTTATTTATTATTTTCCTTTTATCTTATTTTACCTTTTTGTTTTATTCTATTTTTATGCTTTTAATTCAATTTCTATTTTATTTCTTATTTTCAATTTGTTTTAATAGAGTTAATTAATCAAAATAATTAAAAAAATTAATTAATTAAAAAAATTGAAAAATAATATTAAAAATAATTGAAAAATAAAATAAAATTGAGATAAAAAAAAATAGAAAACGTGGAAAAGGGGATATGGGGGACGTGTCTGAAGGAGGGAGACAAGGTTGTTAGAAAGGACTTTTCTAAGATTTTTTTTGGAAAAAAAAGAGGGGACCAGGTGGTTAGAGGGGATTTTGAGGGGGGCCCGAGATCTTTGGAAAGAGAGAGCGGAGAGAGGGATCAGAGGAGAAAAGAAAGGTTTTAGAGAGTGACGGGGGAGATCATCGGAAGGAGGCGGAGGAGGTCTGAAGTGACGAATACCAGAGGCATTCTCAGGTATGCAGTTTATCCTTTATTCTCTTTCTCATGGTATGATAAAATTAGAATGATAACGCATACGAGGATTACCTATAATCTGTTCAAAAACACTATGGTGTGTGGTCATCATCCTTCTCCATGACCGCTTGCTATCATCATCGGTCAGCTTGATTCCATAGTTACCATATACATACATCATACTCTCGTGGGAAACTCAGTAAAAATCACTGCCAAAAAACGCTAACCCAGTAATATCCACTTTACTCATTGCACCATTTTTCGTGAAACCCTTACGTCCCAAGACTCAAGTGGACCCTCTGAAATTCGAAGTCTCCTCCACTGGAATCGCTCTTTCGGTGAAGATGAATGGGACGATGGAGGCGATGGCTTAATACCCCTACTTTGGGCAGGCTTGAGATGAAGAGAGTGGCTGGTTGTTTCGTGGTTGGCGGGTTGGAAGTGGTAGTCTGCTGTGTGGTGGTGGCAGTGGCGTTGCTAAGGTTGTCCTGGTAGGTGATGGTGGCCGTGTAGGGGGCCGTGGAGGTGGTCGAGGAAGTGGACGGGGATAGGCACGGGGAGCCTTATCGTGGCAGTGGTTGTGGTCGTCGTGGAGGTTTTAGCAATGGTGAAGTTGATGATGATGGGTGTGGATGACGTGAAGGGATCGGAGATGAAGGCGGAGGAAAATCTTCGCTGAGAATCGCTGGTTTTTGAAGAGAGAAGAGTGGAGATGGTGGTGTCTTGGCTGACGGTGGTTCTGGTGGCGCGAGGTGCCGCCGGCGAGGCCAAGGCGTGTTCTGGTTGGGGCGACGGTGGCCGGTTATAGTAGAGGCGACGGTGAGTACGTGGTGCAGAGTAGAAGACCTTAGGTCTCTATAGAAGGCGCGAGTTGGAGAGTGAGAAATGGGGATGAACCTTCTGAACCCGTAGAAAATTCTAGGTTAGAAATCATTCCATTGGGCCTGGCCCAGAAATGAGCGTACGTCCGGGAGCCTTGGGCCTCTTTTGGAACGCTCGTTATATAGCGTCCGTTCGCCATCTCCCCAACACGAACGCTCGTTATCAAAATGAACGAGCGCTCGTTAAACTTAAGCCTTTTCGACCGTTCGCTCATCCTTCTCCCTAACGAACGTTCGTTATCCAAACGAATGAGCGCTCGTTAGCTAAAGGAATGAGCGTTCGTTAACCTTAAGCCTTTACGTCCGTTCGCCATTTCAATAACGAACGTTCGTCCTTAAGCTTCCATTTTTGAACGTCCGTTCGTCATGTCAATAACGAACGTTCGTCCTTAAGCTTCCATTTTTGAACGTCCGTTCGTCATGTCAATAACGAACGTTCGTCCTTAAGCTTCCATTTCTGAACGTCCGTTCGTCATGTCAATAACGAACGTTCGTCCTTAAGCTTCCATTTTTGAACGTCCGTTCGTCATGTCAATAACGAACGTTCGTCCTTAAGTTTCCATTTCTGAATGACCGTTCGTCATGTCAATAACGAACGTTCGTCCTTAAGCTTCCATTTTTGAACGTCCGTTCGTCATGTCAATAACGAACGTTCGTCCTTAAGCTTCCATTTTTGAACGTCCGTTCGTCGTTTCGAACAACGAGCGTTCGTCCTTAAGCTTCCATATCTGAACGTCCGTTCGTCATGTCAATAACGAACGTTCGTCCTTAAGCTTTCATTTTTAAATGACCGTTCGTCATGTCAATAACGAACGTTCGTCCTTAAGCTTCCATTTTTGAACGTCCGTTCGTTGTTTCAAACAATGAGCGTTCGTCTTTAAGTTTCCATTGTTGAACGTTCGTTCGTCATTTCAATAACGAGCGTTCGTCACAGCCTCAATTTCTCAACGTCCGTTCGTCATCTCTTCAACGAGCGTTCGTTATTCAGCCTTCATTCCCAACGTTCGTCCGTTATATCTCTCGACGAACGCTCGCTATCCTTAATATTGTCCCCAATGGACGTTCGTCCTCTCCCCAACGAACGCTCGCTATCCTTAATATTGTCCCCAACGTCCGTTCAGTCTCTCCAATTTCTTTTGTTTATTTATTTTTCTTTATTGTCTTATTTTATTTTGTTCTATTTATTTATTTTAGACATTCACTTATCCTAAAATATATATTTAATAATACGATATTGATAGTTTAAATAAAAAGAATTTACAAGAAAAGTTTTAAAGGTTTAAAGCGCACGTGTGACCGCTCGCGTCGTCCTTGTGCTAAAAACCTTTTCTTCTTTTCTTAAATAAAATTTCAAAAATACGTTTTAAAGGTTTAAGCAAACGTGTGACCGCTCGCGTCGTCCTTGTGCTAAAAACCTCTTCTTCTTCCTTAAATAAATTTACAAGAAAAGTTTTAAAGGTTTAAGCGCACGTGTGACCGCTCGCGTCGTCCTTGTGCTAAAAACCTTTTCTTCTTTTCTTAAATAAAATTTCAAGAAACATTGTAAAGGTTTAAGCGCACGTGTGACCGCTCGCGTCGTCCTTGTGCTAAAAACCTTTTCTTCTTTTCTTAAATAAAATTTCAAAAAATACGTTTAAAGGTTGAATACTCGTGTGATCGTTCGCATCGTCCTAGTGTTTAATACTTTTCTCTCTTATTTACGTAATATTAAACGAGGGTATGTGTGCTTGTGCGATCGTCCGCATCAGCCTAGCACTCAATACTCTCAAGTCTTCCTAAATAAGTAGATAACGGTATGAGTGCTCGTGTGATCGTTCGCATCGGCCTAGTGCTTAATATCGTTATCTCTCTGTTCAAAAATAATTAAAAATATTTAAATATCATTTTAAAGGTATGAGTACTCGTGCGACCGTTCGCGTCGGCCTAGTACTCATTACCTTCTTTTTCTCAAAAATATTAAAAACATAAAAATCTCCAAAAATTAAAAACATCTGCTTTTCCAAACAACAAACAATCTTTTAACTAGAACTACGTAACCCTGATTTCTCATTTTGAATGAGAATACGTAGGAGCAAGGTCAATCCTTGTCGGGCCCAAAAAACTAAAAAAATATGTTTTGTTTATTTAGAATTTTATTTTAGGGGATAATTAAACATTTTGAAAAACCACATCATATTCGTGCATTTAGTTAAAGGTACTACCTTAGGGCAGGCGTTGTGGGGTGCTAACACCTTCCCCACGCGTAACCGACTCCCGAACCCAATCTTTGGTTTTCGTGGACCGTGCTTTATCGTTTTGAGGTTTTTCCATAGTTTTCCATAATAAACTATGGTGGCGACTCCAAATCTCTTTTCAAAACCCGTTTCTTATTTGGATTGTCGTCCCGTCGCGATTCCGGTTGCGACAGTAAGATTTGTCGTCTTATGTAGTAGGGAATGGACGTAAACTTAACGTCCATGCGGTTGATAAAGGACGTAATTTTCACGTTGAATTTCAGAGAAGACGTCAATTTTTGAGTAATATTTGAATAAATATTTATATTTAAAGGAATATTTGACATCAAGCATAAGGGTATGGACATAAGGTTAACGTCGAAGTTTTCTATATGTGACGTTACTATCGATGTTTGAACGTCAAATGGTGTATACTCGACGCTACCTTCAGTGTTTTTTTTTGGATTTGATTCGGTTTAGCTATTTCAACCAAACCTGAAATACAGAAACTAGTTTTCCAATTCAGATATATTCACAGAATTAATTAATTTAAACCATGCTACCATCAATTCATCAATTCCAATTAAATAGTAAAACTAAAAGACACTAATGCTAACATCAAAACTTTAAAGAACTCAGTTTTCTATTCATCTATTCACAATATTCATCTATTCACAATAATCAATTAACATTTTAAAAGATGCACAAGTAAGCAAATGCTACTATCATGAAAGGGAAAACCTAAAGCTATATAGCTATTTAAAATGTTTATTCAAATATCGTGCCAAATCCTCTCTTATCGTTGGTATTACTGAAGTGGACAATGGAGAGGTAGTGTTGAACCGCTGCATAATCAAGGAAACTTTATTATATTATATTCATTTTAATGTCAAAAGTTTATTGATATTTCTAAATTTTCAAATGTAAATTTTTACCTCACTCAATTTCCCTCTAATTTCTGCTTGGATGATTGCCTTCATCCATGACATGATGTAGTAGCCTCATGTCCAGGAATCATTCTGCTTATTACACTAAACATGTGAAAGAACTTAGTCAAATGTGATGGTTTAAATTTGACTACAAAAATTAAAGGTTAAAGATAAACGAATTCCAACCTTAGGATATATAATTTCAAGTTGTTGTCCTCTGGTCCTAGTCAAAACTCTAAACAAATTTGAAACATTAGAAACATAAGTTAATATATTAATATCATAATGAATTGATAAGAATGAATGTAATACTTACGTTTGTATCAAGGACTTCAACTCCGCTTTAATCTTCCTATGAAGAGAACAAAACCATACAACTTGTGCTTGTTTTGGAATGATCACCCTGAGTTGCCAATGGCCCCTGTCATGTACCAACAACTAGTGAGTTTGTTTATCGATTAAAATTTGATAAAAGTTGACAATATTGGGAAACACATACGCATCAATATATGGCGCGATATATATCTCTCTGTTAGACTCAATCATCCATGTTTGAATATATGATTTTCTGGAATCTAATATGTTTCCAGATGGTTGAATGGTCTGAGGTTCAAGAAAGCCATAAACTGACACCCGACCTGATTCAACTACGACGGTGTCCATGTACCTGTAAGAATAAAGTTAAGTATATTTATTAAAAATTAATAATACTAATATACAAATCGGAAAATAACAAATAAAAAACTTACATGCACCATAGTCGTATGCATGAAATGTTGAGCATTTTTTCTCTACCAATGATCTCATATGCATCATCGAAATTAATATACAATGGAACATGGCACTCGAGGCCGTATGTTCTTAACTCCCACAGCATCTCTACCGGTCATTTTCTAAACTTATTTAATCTAGAGGTCAATATGGATATATCATCATGGTCTTCTGATTCCTCACGAGCCTCGTTCACAGGTTGAGCAATTGGTTGTTTCTTAGGACGGTAGACCTGCAACTCCCATTTACAAAAGTTAGGAATCGTTTAATTATAACTTGAACATTTAAGATAATAAAAAGAAGAATATAATACCGTTGGTGGGCCAAAATATGGCATCATCATGGCCTTAGGCCAAGCTATAAATGTGCCTAAGGCCTCCCCCACGAATTGGATTTCAGATGTAGGCACTAGCACTCAAGCCTGGGGTCTCTTGGATCATCAATCATTACCCGCGCGTGAGTAGGCAATAAGGGAGCATCATGAATGGTCTGGCCTCCTGCAATTTGTCGTCCCACGACCACTACGCTCGGAGGATCCTCATAAACCAAAAACTCATACTGAATATTGTAATCAGTACGATCTGCAGTAGAGCATGAGCCTTTGGTGCTCACACGAGGTTCAGTAGGATCATCTATAGGGGCCTCCTCCTGCCGTGACTGTTGTTCTTGCTCTTGTTGTTGCTCTTGTTGTTGTTGTTGCTGCTGTTGATGTTGTTGGGTGATCATCGCAAGTTTTTCTTCGAGCATTCTGAAGCGTTCACCCATGCTTTCCTCTAATTCGACTTGGACCTGTTGCCTGATGCTACTAACCATTTCCTGAGTCATGACTTTTGCGCTTCTTGGTTTAGGGCCAAAGTAGTCCCTCAATCCAACAGCTCCTTCAATAGCACGCACACGACCTGGACGGTCTAGCCGACTTGGGGCTACTATTAGTAGGTCCTCTCTACCTTGTGCCACAAATGTGCCTTTACTCTGTTGTTCAACCAAGTCATCCTGCAGACACATTAAAAAGTTTGTTACATAATTATTTTAGGAACTATGGTAATTAATGCTGCATAATTCAAGTTTTGTGTAAAAATAGGTTACCGTTTTTTCTGTTATTGTATTGTGTGCATGTATATAAACCTTACGTCTTTGTGAATAAAGTTAGTGAAGTTATCTTTCTTCATTTTCAGTCTTCGTTATTATGCTAAGAATAAAATCTTCCTTAAATTCATTGCTTCCAGTTTCAATAGCAATTAGTTAAAAGTTTCCACTTACAATTCTCTGCGATGTAAACTGGCCATTGGACTTTGTCCGTGCAGCCTTCCACAATTTATGTATGGCTGGTGGAGGTACTAGATCAGGTGACTCAAGACCTAACTCATCAGCGTGACGTTTTCTCATCTTTTTCTCTAATAACGCATAACCACCACGTGACAGTACGTGTGGTGTATCATTAAGCTTCTGCCTCTGTTGGGCGGCTATCCTTTTCACCTATGAAAAAATGAAAATCATTAAGCATAAATCACAAATTAACATCTTGTGTGACTAGAGCAAAATATTAAAAAACATACTTGCCACTCAGGAGTAAGTCTAGATTCTTTAAATTGCACCCACTCCTGCTTAGTTATTTTATATTTTGTACAGAGAGTGTCGTTCTGTTTAGAGCCAAAGACGTATTGACGTGTCATACTCGTCTTGAAGTCCCTCCACCGAACTATAATGTGGGATAAAATCTTCTTCCTTATCCTCTCATCATTAGGGATATCCCAATTTGCCTGTTAAGAACAAAATTAAAGTTAAAGCATGATCAACAAAAATAAATCAATGATGGAAGTAAAACATCTTAAACATACCAAAATATCCTGCCATAATAGATTTTTGTCAACCTGTGGGACATCATCCCAACAGGTAGCGGCAATAGGGACATGTGCTTTTGCCATCATGCCCAAGTAACTTTTGAACGATGTTGCATGTTCCCCAATAGGCACAAATGTTCGGGGATCAAACTCCACCGTCACTGGTTTCTCATTAACCCGACGGGATGTGACATCAGGCATCCGAGTCACAGATCTACCCCCTCCTCCCGTCGGACCTGATCCAGAGCTCGTCATACCTGTTTATAAAGTGTTAATACATTATAGTTAGAACAGACAAAACAAATAAATTGTACAAGTAATTAAAACAATGTTAAGACACCTATTTATCCCATATGCCTTCGTTGTGATCACATCGAGTTGCATGTATTTCATCGAGTACCTCATCAACCTTATTTTCAACGGTTCTTGATGAGAAGGAGCTTGTCTCAAGTATATCTAGAGAGTCTTCATCATGAGTTGTGTGCATGGCTCTGCCTTCCAATACCACTGGCCATTTATGATTCACTAGGTCAGTGACATAGAATATTTGTCTTGCTTGACTAGCCATAATAAATGGCTCATCCGTGTAACTCATTTTGTTAAGATCCACCAAAGTGAATCCGAGGTCTTTTGTCACCACACCAGAATTACTGTCAACCCATTTACACTTGAAAACTGGAACTCTAAAAGTGACAATCGATTTCCCAAATTTCTTGAATTATTCCAAAATAACTGATTGATGATGTAATTGGATTATTATCCTTGGAACTGGAAAAGTGGAAGGCCTCAGCCTGTAGGGTAACTCCACTGTTTTGAACTCTACTTTTATCGTCTTCCTCCTTTGAATAGAATAAGTAATTGTTTATGTAATAGCTGCCGAAAGTGATCACATCAGTGTTAGGTCCACGAGCTAGTCTCAATAGATTTTCATAAACATTCGGAGTCTCATAAATCTTTTTCTTAAACCAAGCTAAAAAGGATTTGTTATGTTCATTAAGTGTCCACTTTTCACTCATACGTGGATGTGCTGACTTAATTTCATAAATGTGTTGTGAAATGTAAGGAATAACATCCTCTGTGTTGTTTAAAATGTACAAATGTGCTTGATTAACTTCTCTTCCACTAACACTTTCAATCCTTACTCCTCGAACTCCCTTTCCTTCACGTCTGCTCTCATGTATTTTCTTTGGAAGTCCTATTGGGTCACAACTTGGCATATAACTTGAGCAGAATTCAATTGCTTCCTCTGCAATGTAGCGCTCTATAATCGAAGCTTTCGGTCTCAATTGATTCTTAATATATCCCTTTAAGATCTTCATGTATCTTTCAATTGGGTACATCCACCTAAAGAAAACCAGCCCACATATTCGAATCTCTCTCACTAGATGGACAATCAAATGAACCATGATATCAAAAATTGAGGGTGGGAAATACATTTCCAATTGGCACAATAGTCTCATGGCCTCATTTTGAAAATCATCTAACTGTAGAGGATCAACAACTTTCTTGCAAATGACATTGAAAAACAAACTCAAACGTGTTAGAATACCTCTAACAGAGGCAGGTAATATGGCTCGAATAACTACTGGTAAAAGTTGTTGCATTAAGACATGACAATCGTGAGACTTTAAACCAACCAACTTCAAATCTTTCATAGAAACAAGGCTACTAATATTCGACGAATAACCTTGTGGAACCTTCACACTATGTAAACATTGACAAAAAAATTGTTTTTCTTTTTTTGAAAGAGTGTGACAAGCTGGAGGAAGTTAGGTGCGTCTTCCTATGGATTGCGGATGTAACTCAGAACGGATTCCCATGTCAACCAGGTCTTGTCGTGCTTTCACTCCATCTTTTATCTTTCCTTTAATGTTTAGTAAAGTCCCAAGAACACTATCACATACATTTTTTTCAACATGCATCACGTCTATGTAGTGTCGCACATCAAGTTTACACCAATATGGAAGATTAAAGAATATTGATCTCTTTTTCCAAATGTTTTTCTCAACGGTCTTCTTTTTATGTTTTCCGAAGACAACATCAATGTTCCTCACCTGGGCGTATACTTCTTCGCCATTACGTGGTCTGCACACTACATCATCCTCAAGACTTCCATTAAACGCTTTTTTCAATCTACGGTAAGGGTGATTTCAAGGAAGGAATCTTTGGTGTCTTGTGTACACAGTTTTCTTCACAAATCAGACATGCAAAATGACCTTTAACACTATAACCACTCAAGTTCCCATATGCTGGGAAATCATTTATGGTGCAAAACAACATTGCACGCAGACGAAAGTTTTCTTTTGAATATGAATCGAAGACCTCGACGCCCTCTTCCCACAACATTTTTAAATCGTCAACTAACGGTTTTATATAAACATCAATGTCATTTCTAGGTTTTCTAGGACCTGATATCATCATAGACAACATCATGTATTTTCTCTTCATGCACAACATAGGAGATATATTGTAAATCATCAAAATAACTGGCCATGAACTATGTTTTCTACTTAAGTTGCCATAAGGATTCATACCATTGGTAGCAAGGGCAAGTCTTAAGTTTCTCGACTCTACACTAAATTCGGGAAATGTGTCGTCAATGTTCTTCCATTGTGGGGAATCAGCTGGGTGTCGAAGAAGATTATCACATTTTCTTCCATCAACGTGCCACATAAGATTCTTCGCATCTTCTTTAACAAAAAACAATCGTTTCAACCTAGGTACTATAGGTAAATACCACATGACCTTAGTCGGTGGACCTTCACTATGTTCATCGTTATTTCCATAAACTTTCTTCTTAAATCGTGACGAACCACACGTCGGACACACCTTCATTGAAGCACAATGATCTCTATACAATACAAAGTCATTGGGGGCATGCATGTATCTTTTGGTATTCCAAACCCATTGGACATAGAATTTTCTTCGCGTCATAATTACGCATAGGTAACATGTTATTTTCTGGTAGCATCTCCTTCAACAACTCCAACAATTCCGTGAAACTTTTATCAGTCCATCCGTTTCTTGCTTTCAAACAAAACAATTTCAAAGTAGCCGATAACCTTGTAAAATTCATGCATCCTGGATACAGCTCTTGCTCCGAATTGTTCTTAAGACTATCGTATAAATGAGCTCTTCCAAAATTTTATTCGCCAATGTCACGTACCATTTCGTCTAAATGATCACCCATCCATTCGTCCATGTAATCTGAACCTCTTAAAGTTGTTGGGTTATATAATACTTCCCCATGCCAAGCCCAAACTGTATAACTTCTCATTATTCCATAGATGAACAAATGATCACGGATGTTGTCCAAGTCTTCATATACTTGATTGAGACAACGAACACAAGGGCAAAAATATGCCTCGTTCACTGGTTTTTCATGTTCTTTAACATATTGTATGAACTCAGAAACCCTTCTGTCATACTCTTCACTAATACGACGCTGATGAATCCATCTTCGATCCATACTACTAAACCAAACGAAAAAAATCCACAGAAAAAAAAACTAACTTACGTAGAGAAACAAAAATAAATACCTATCATACTTTGAAGGAAAAAAAATAAACTATCATAGTATACGTACACCAACATAATATATCTATCGTTATACATATATCTTACGTCCAGAATCGACAAACACGAACACATATATCACACGTAAGAGATATTGAAGGAAAAAAAAAATTCAAACTTGAAATGGTGTCACTGGAGAAGATGAGGAAGTTCGCTGACAACGAACTTACACAAATATCATACGTTAAAGGAGAAAAAAACTATCATAGTATCGTTATACATATAGATATCATACATCCAGAATCTAAAAACACAACACATACACGAGCACATAAATCATACGTAAGAGTATTTTAAGGAAAAAAAACATACTTCAAATGGTGTCACTTGAGAAGATGATGAACTTCGCTGTTCCCGTACAAAAAACAACCTAAAGATAAACGAAAAACAATCGGTCAACCTTAGAAATGAGAACCAAATGACATTACAAATACAGAAACGACTTAAAAGGAACTTTTTTTTTATCACAGTCGTCCACCAAGAAGAAAGTTCAAGCAGAAATGGAAGCACGAACAAACAGTGAAACTGTGTTTTGTTTTTACATTCACTAGTACAATTTGACGTCGAAGACAAAAAAGTTTGACGTTATGTTTAAAAAACAACGTCGAACTCCCAAACCAGTCGACGTTTTATCTTAAAACAGTGCGCCTTTTTATTAAAATTTTTCCTATAATTTGCAAAAGTTACGTCGAATTTGTAGGGGCTTGGACGTAGTATTGGAAGCCAAAATTTAAAGTTTCTACCTTTTTAATTCTTTTTAGTTTATTGTTTTAAAAATTAAGCATTAATACAACATTAGTTTTGTTGGAATGGACGTTTTGTGCCATACTTCAGGATCTTTTTTCTTTTCTTCCTTGCAATAGAACGTCGTAGGCTGCTGGGCTGGGACGTGAAGGGAATTGAAGTACTTGGCAACATTAATTGTGTTCTTAATAGAACGACGTATTCGATGGGGATTTGACGTTTTTTTCTGCCGCTCTTATGATTTTTTTTCTTAAAAATCAAACATGAATTTTTATTTTTTCTTCTTCCTTAATCGATTCAAGTTAGCAGAGTAATAAAATTTGCACTTTTAAACCAGTGATCAGTTTTTTATCAATATCAGAACTGCATAATCTTCTCTTCTCAACTAGATTGAGGGTTAGTCCTCATACAATGCAATCTTCATTCACAATTCACATATTGTTTACTAAAATAAATCTTCATTTCATTTTAAAATAAAACCGAAGCAGTACCTAAAACCAGACGTCACTTAATGGCACGATTACAAAATATAAATAATAAAATGCACATAGAAAAGTAGTCCCTATTCTTACGAAGAATATTACATTCAATCTTCATCAGTTGACTCATCATCAAAATCTTCAGTTTCAAAGCCAATGCAATTCTTGTTTCCCTTCTTCTCCCATCTCACAAGAGTATCTTCAACTCTCTCATCCCTTTCAAACTTCTTCCTAAATTGATCAACAACATATTTCTCAAAATCAGATTGTGGAATGAAGGCAGTATGATCTGCAGCCGGAGTAGGTGTACTTCCAACAATTAGCTCATCTCTGAAGAACCATCCATTCACAGTCCTTTCCAGCCCAATAGAAAACAGACTTATTATACCAATTTCTTGTGACTTGTTGCACACAAGTCTGACTTCTTGAGATACATCTACTCCTTGGAGTATCAACACCTGGCTGATAAATACACCATATGGCAATTGGTGTGCATATTGATCTCTTGCAGCGATCATGTGTTCTTTGAGTACCGCAACCTAGTTGGTTGGGATTCTAGTCTTGATAACATTCAACAGAAATACATCTTTTGTTGATATTCTGTCCTGGACATATCTTTCAAGCAGCAGTAGCCAAGTCAGGACATAAGCAATCATTTTCTCCTCCTTGTTTAAGCCATGATGTAGGTACTGCTTATCCACCCTGTACCTTCGTGGATATCTTAAGCAGTTTATATAGATAGCTCTCTTTGTTAGCCATCTGTTTGACTCAGAATCACAGAGATGAGAATCGAAACCTTCAGCTTTCAGTCCACCAATATCTAACCAAACATTATCGTCAATAGTAATGTTAACACCTTTGACCCTTGAATGAATGACCCCATTTACAACCCTCAGGTTTGTGTAGAAAACCTCTACCAAATCTGGATAACAATCTCCATTCATCTTGACAAAATCAGTAAGCCCTTGATACTCAATCCATTCTTGAAAAAGGAACCCTTCTTTCTTGAACAATTACACGGCCAGATACTTGTGAGGAACTACATATTTTATAAGTCTCTAGTATAAAAACTTTCCTAGGATCTCTTCATCACTTATCTATCCAGATGGGTTTGTGTTTCTTGTAACCCGGGCAAACTTCTCTCTTCTTGTAGATGATGAAGAATCCATGTCTGGATAGAATTCTTGGAGCCTCTTTCACAATCTAGTAGTTTTTAATTTATCAACATCGAAGCTTAAAATATCCAATGGTTACGTTGAATTTTACTAGGTTTTGACGTACTAATGGTCAGCCAAAAGACAAAGAGTTTCACAAAAGACAAAGGCTACCTCCTATTCTGCGAATATACGACATTTTCTTCTTCAGCCTCCCGCCCTTTTTCTGTCATTTTGTTGGTGTGAAATTTAAAGAGAATAAAATTGTATTTGTTTTTATGAATCGAACGAAATTTATTCATTTTTCACTGAATGATGTGTGAACGTCGAATTCAGAGGGGTTCGACGTTCATACAAGAAAGTGGTAGTTTCTAAGCATTTTCACAAAAGACAAAGGCTACGTCCTATTCTGCAGATATACGACGTTTTCCTCTTCATTCCTTGTGCCTCTTTTTTCCTTTTTACAACCTCTCATATCATAACCTCCCAGTACCATTATATTTTAATATAAGATTTACATTTTAAGATAACCTCCCATAATGCAACGTTGCCGATATTCGATGTTTTCTTCTTCAGCCTCCCGCCCTTTTCTGTGATTTTTTCCTTTATAAACCTCTCGTAACCCATTATTACCTTGATATTTAAAGATAAGATTTACAATTATTTTTAATTTTTTATTATATAAATTTGTTTAAATTTATCTTATAATACTTACATATTATAAAATATGAGAACGATTTGTCGGTGAAATTTAAAGAGAATAAAATTTTGATTCTTTAAAATATTAATTTTATTTCATATGGAAAATAATAATAATAATATTTCATGAGAGTTGTGTTTTAGTTATATAGATCACAATAATTAAAATCATAATAACTATTTTTATATTATTAAAAGTAAATTGAAATGAATGTTTTCGGCTATAAAGAAAGGTATGATTATTCAAAAGACTTTGATTGATTTTTAAATTATAATACTATAAGTTTGAGAAAAAATTAAGTTGAGTGTGAAACTAAAGGTTAAGATAGAATATCGTGGACACAAATTGAGATAGCTCATTTAGTCATAAATATTTAGGCATGTTAACAACAGAGATGCATCACACAAAGAGGAAGGTCGTGAACAGAAAGCGTGTATGGAGAATAGTCAGACACATATAGACCAAAAACTAAGACAGAAAGGGTTTGGTCGAAGATTAAGGTAGCTTAACTTTCACGGCGGAGACTTTGACCCAAAATGAATGTTCGGAGAGTAAGACTTAAGGTCCAGCCAAACTAACATAAGTTGAAGGTCGAAACGGGGTCGGCCTGAGCCAAAGGTACGAATGGGCTGACCCGAGCCAAAGGTAGGATAGAGGACTATCTCCTGAATAATAATTAGTATAGGAAATAAAATAAATTGTATTTTTCTTATTAAAGATTAACATCTTTGTGGAGAATCTTTCTCTTAGGGTTTTTTAGGTGTCTTAAACATTTATACCTATATTTGTACATAGGGACACCAAATACATATATAGACATTTTGGAAGTCATAATTATGCATTTGCAACGTTGAGGGAGGATTCTTTTGGTTCTTGGTCTTCAACTCTTATTCTTATTAAAGATTAACATCTTTGTGGCAAATATTTCTTTTACGGTTTATTAGGTTCCTTAAACATTTATACCTATACATATTGTGGTGTTTCCATGTTGGTCTTACGAACCTCGAGAAAAAATATAAAAAAGTCGAGACAGACGGGTCAGGAAATGAAAGAGATATCAAAAAATGGACCGATCACGACTACCACATAAGCGTTTATGAAAGATTCGAATTTAAAAAGTAGACGACGATCAAAGATCAAACGAAATTAGAAGAACTTTTATTGACCACATTGAAATAAATTATTTAGAATAATTTAATAATTATAAATAGTTATTAGTATAAATGATTATGATATCAAAAAATACTATGATTAACATTATTAGAAAAACAAATTTGAGACCTCTCATACATTATTTCTTCGTTTTTTAGTATTTTAACAAACATGTGATCAATATCAAGCCATGTTGTCATTAATATGACCGTAAATAATCATTATAAAAACTCATTTGCATTTCTTAATTTATAACGCTTTGAATCGATTCATTATTACGTAGAATCAATTATATTAACTTAGCAATTTTGAGAGTGGAATTATATGAATATAGAGGGGCACATCAAACTTTTTAATTTTGAGCCCTCCAAATATCCCCTTCTTCGCGGGTGATTCAAAAGTATACAATTTCTGGGGAGCGTGACGTTAATTTGTTTTTAAATAAATCCAACGAAATTCATTCATTTTTTACTGATTGATGTGCGAACGTCGAATTCGGCGGGACTTCAACGTTCATACAAGAAAGTGCAGTGTGACAGTTATTAATCATAATTACACGATGTACGTCCGTTCATCTATAAATATAGCTTGCATTTCACATAATCTCTGCCTCGTGTTTCGGTATTGAACATATTAGGATGCAAAGACATGGAGTTTATTCATTGTTCACATAAATTTTGTGTGATAATGACGTCCTATACCCCTTAAAACACAACATTTAAAATGAATCTAAAGATATTTATTACTTTTTTACCGAATGACGTTTTAACGTGCATTTGCTGGATCAAAAAGTACATTTCGATGAAGTATATTTGTATATTTTTTTCCCTCTCATTGAATGTCGAAGGAAGCGGGGCAATGACGTGAAGGGAATTGCAGTATAATGGGAGCATTATTGGTAACCTTTTAACTTCACATTAATATAACATCTAATTCGATAGGCTTTGACGTTTTCTTCTTAAGCAATAGCAAAATGTGG
Source organism: Vigna umbellata (assembly GCF_029865625.1). NCBI lineage: Eukaryota > Viridiplantae > Streptophyta > Magnoliopsida > Fabales > Fabaceae > Vigna > Vigna umbellata. Next base: position 51,617,365 of record NC_142168.1, on the reverse strand, counting down.
CGTCTAATGATTCTTTTTTCTTTATAATCAGACATGAAATTTTTTCTTTTTACTTCTTCCTTAATTGATTCAAATAAGCAGTGTACTGAAATTTGAACTTTTAACCAGTCATCAGTTTTTTATCAATATCAAAACAACATAATCTGCTTTCTCAACTAGATTGAGGGTTGGTCCACATACATCACAATCAACATTCAAAATTCAAATATCGTTTAGTAAATTAAAATATTCATTTCGTTTCAATCTAAAACCGAAAGAAATACAGAAACCATAGTTGGCTTACTATCCTTGATTACAAAATTAAAAACAAAAAACATAGAAAAGTAGGTGGACTTCCAACAATTTCCTCATCAAAGAAGAACCATCCATTCACAATCTTTTTCAGCCCAATAGATGACAGACTTGGTATACCAATTTCTTCTGACCTTTTGCAAACAATTCTTTCTTCTTCAGACACTTCTACTCCTTGGACTTCCAACACCTTGCTGATAAATACTCCATATGGTAATTTGCGTGCGTAATCATCTCCTATAGCGATCATGTGGTGTTTGAGTACCGCAACCCAATTGGTTGGGATTCTAGTCTTGATAGCATTCAATAGAAATACATCTTCTGTTAACATTTTGTCCTCGTTCAATCTTCTAGGAAGCAGTAGCCAAGTCAGGACATAAGCAATCATTTTCTCCTCCTTGTTTAAGTCATCATGTACGTACTGCTTATCTACCCTGTACCTTCCTAGGTATCTTAAGCAGTTTATATATATGACTCTCTTTGTTAAAAATCTGTTTGACTTAGAATCACGGACATGAAAATCCAAACCTTCAGCTTTCAGTCCACCAATATGTGACCAAACATTATTGTCAATAGTAATGTTAACACCTTTGACCCTTGAGTGAATGAACCCATTTACAACCCTCAGGTATGTGTAGAAATCCTTTACCAAATCTGGATAGCAATGTCCTTTCATTTGAACAAAATCAGTAAGCCCTTGATACGCAATCCATTCTTGAAAAAGGAACCCTTCGTTCTTGAACAATTGCAGGTCCAGATACTTGTGAGGAACTACATTTTTTATATGTGACCAGTATAAAAACTTTACTCGCGTGTCTCGATCACTTATCCATCCAGATGGGCTTGCGTTTCTTGTAACCCGGGCAACCTTCTCTTTTCCTCTTGATGATGACCATGGAGAAGCCATTTCTGAATATAATTCTAGGAACGTCTTTCACAATATCGACTTCTTAATTTGATAAGTGTGAGGAGACGTCAAATTATAGAGGGCAACAACATCATAATTGTCAGCCAAAACACAAAGAGTTAGGAAAAGACGTCCTGATTATGAATATTCGACGTTTTCTTTTTCATCCTCCCCCTCCTACTTCTCTTTTTCCTTTATAGAACCGCTCACGAACTCCCATTACCATTATATTTCAGTATAATATTTACATTTTAAGATAACCTCCCCCATTAGAATTGCAACGTTACCAATATTCGAGGTTTTTTTAATCAGCCTCCCGCCCTTAATTTGGTGAAATTTAAAGAGAATAAAATTGTATTTATTTAAATGAATCCAACGAAATTTATTTCTGAATGATGTTTGAACGTCGAATTCGGCGGGGTTTGGACGTTCATACAAGAAGGTGGAGTGTGGCAGTTATTAAGCATAATTACATGATGTACGTTATCAGTTCATCTATAAATATAGCTTGCATTTCACATTATTCCTGCCTCCGGTTTCCATATTGAACATAGTAGTATTCATGTTTTTTATCTCCTTTGCATTTTCTTTTCCTTAGATATCTAAGCATTTTTGTTCTTCATATTGCAGTTTTGATAACTTGAACTTGAAAGTGGTTCATTCATCGTCATTTCATATGAAGGAGCCCTTTCAAGTTCAACTTAACAAAATCTTTTTGTAGTAGAGATATGGTTAACATATCTTACTGAAAGGGAAGTGCTTAGGAAAAAGAAATATGGTTCACAATATGTTTGATGCTGAAACAATTTTGATATCTAAAATAATTAGAAAAAAATGTTGTTCAACTTCATCAATTAAAATTGTGTGATTCTTTTTTAAATTGTCCATGTGTTGGACTTCTCTATTAGATTTCAGAGCTATCTTTTTTCTAAGAGAGTGTCCAACTTATGGACAACTTAAATTTGGAATCTATTTACACAGTTGACGTCGAATGTCGAGTACCCTCGATGCAAAGACCTGGAGTTTATTCATTTTTCACATCCATTTTATGTGATAATCGACGTCCTATACCCCCTTAAAAACAACATCTAAAATGAATCTAAAGATATTTATTACTTTTTCACTGAATGATGTTTTAACGTCACATGCAGCTTGGAATTGACGTACATTTGGATCAAAATGTACATTTCGAAGAAGTACATTTCACTGGATCAAAATGTACCGTGCATTTTGAACGTCATTTTGTGCGGGGCTTCGACAGTTCAGGATATTGATGTCAATTATTTGTGCTCGAGGACGTCCTATATCATTATTCATCACAGTAATGTCTACGTTTCGTCATCAAGGAGTCTTAAGAATCCAAAGAGATGTTTTACTTTTTCAGTGATGTTTGAACGTCGAATATTGTGGGGCTTCGACGTGTAGGGTATTAATCATGTGTAATGCTTTTAAAATGATGTAATTTTGCTACGCGATGAATCTAATTTTTAGTATTTTTTTGTTTTTTCTTTTTAATCATTTAGTGGCACGTCCAACTCTGTGGAGCAGTGGGACATTAATGGTGTGCATTTTCCAACGATATTTTTAACGTCTTTTGTTGGGGGTGGGACGTCAATATGTTCTTATGGTGGAAACAACTGAAATATAAATTAAACTTATACAATTGACGTCAAGTATAGAATGCAATCGATGCAATGGTCTGGAAATTGGGTTAAATATTTGTGATCAATGACGTCCTATATCATTATTTATCGTAGAATGTGTTCGATTAGTCAGTAAGGAGATAATATCGAATCCAAAGAGATTTTTTACTTTTTTGGTGAGTGATGTTTGAACGTCCTGTTATGCAGAGCTTCGACGTGCATACAATGTGGCAGTTTCTAGTCATAATTACACGATGTACTATTTTTATAATGATTTAATATTTGTCAGTGGATCATCTAATTTTTAATATTTTTTTCTTTTTAACTTTTAATCATTCAATAGCATGTCTTACTTTGTGGTGGAGTAGTGGGATCATGTTTCCAACGATGTTTTTCACATCCGACTCCTTGACGTCGTCATTTCATCTATAAATATAGCTTAAATTTAGTGTAATCCCTGCCATTCTATTTCTATGTTGAACATATTATGATTCATGGTTTTTATATCCTTTGTGTTTTCTTTTCCTTAGATTTCGAACCATTTCAGTTCCTCAAATTGCAATATGCTCACTTGAATTTCAAAGTGCCGCATTCAGGTCTCAGTTCATATGAAGGTGGCCTTTGAAATTCAAGTCAACAAAATGCTTTTTATATTACAGAAATGATTAAGTTATCTTACTGAAAGGGAAACGCTTAGGAAAAAGAATAATGGTTCACAATATGTTTAATGCTGAAACAATTTTACGATCTAAAATAATTATATAAAGAAGATGTTCAACTTCATCATTCAACAATGTATGAATCATTTTTTAAATTGTCTTGGAGTTGTCTTCTACCATTAGATTTCAGAGCTATTTGATTTCCTATGGTGGAAACAACTCCGAGGCAATTTAAATTTATGCAGCCGACGTCGAATATGGGGTGCTAGGACGTAAAGGCCTAGGTATTGAAGTCTATTATTTTGGATCACCGACGTCCTATAACTTAGAGGATTTCAAAAGGAAATCTCCTCTTACAAAACACTTAACCTAAAATGAACACCAAAGATGATGGAAGACATTACAACCAAAACCAGGAAGTAAAAAAAAACAAGGGAAAAAGATAACTTGAAATTGGTTGCGGAAGTAATTTAGGATAGGTTTTGAAAGGGTCTACTTGAAATTCATAAGTGTTAACTTTTTCTGTGTTTTCCCCCATGCTTTCATGGTTAACAAAGAAATGTCTTCGTTTAGTGAAGGAAAAGAACTGAAACAGTTGAAAAAAGTTAACATGAATTTGATTACCGAAGTTATGTAGGATAGGTTTTCAAAGGGTCTACTTGAAATTCATAAGTGTTAACATTTTCCACTGTTTTAGCCGCCCTTTGCCTTCATGGTTAACAAAGAAATGTCTTGGTTTAGTGAAGGAAAAGAACTAAAAAATTTGAAAAAAGTTAACATTAATTTGATTACCGAAGTTATGTAGGATAGGTTTTCAAATGATCTTTTTATTTATCGACGTGAAGGGCATTGGAGTGGTTGGGACCATTAATTGTGTGAACAGAATGTTACGTCAAATTCAGCTGGTATATGACGTTTTAATCTTCATCCAAAAGCCAAATTTCACTCCATTTGTTATTACTTTTTCTTTTTCCTTTTAAACTCTCACTTTATCGTCTAAGCTTTGTAGATCTTCAACGTTTTTTTCGTCAGAAGCAGTATAGATTTTTTTACTTTTTCACTGAATTTATTTACGACAATGCCACCGGTTATTGTTTACGTTGCCTGTTATTTTATTTGACGTTGAACGCGTGACGTTGCGCACCCTTATATACACTAAATTTGAAAATCTTATGTACACTGAGTTGTTTCTATATTGGTAAACCCTAATACTGGGGAAAATTATCTGGTATCCAAATTCAAATGACTTCTTCATCACATCCTTCAACAGATAGAGGAAAGGCTGTTGTGGCTGCAAGAAATGTTGATCTCTCCGGGTGGATTAGTGATGAGGAGACTCGTCTAGAGTTTTTGAGGTGGACGAAGTTTAAACATATTGTTCCTCACAAATATCTGAACCTCGACTTATTTGAAAAGGAGGGATTTCACTTCCAAGAATGGATTGAAACTCAAGGTCTCTTTACACTTGTCCAGATGAAGGGTGATTGGTACCCTGACTTAGTAAGGGTCTTCTACAACAATATGAGAAACATAGATGGTGTCCTTCATTCTCGAGTAAAAGGAGTAAATGTTCACATTGACAAGGATGTCTGGTTTCAACTTGCTGGATTAAAAGCCGAAGGGTTATTCTCTCACTTACGGTACTCAGAAACAAACAGATGGCTGAAGAAAAACAACGTGTATAGTAACTGGTTAAGGTTTCCTGGGAGATACACAATTGAAAGATTATATGTGCATGATGGACTGAATAAAGAAGAAAAGATGATAGCACACATTCTTGCCTGGGTGATTTTACCTGCTAGGTCTGTACAAGACAGAATGACAACTGAAGATGTTTTTCTGCTGTATGCCATCAAGAATGATGTTCCTACCAATTGGGTGGAAGTAGTAAAAGATCATATGATTGATGCAGGAACCAAACATGCACAACATCTACCATATGCTATGTTTATTAGCAAAATCCTGACCCTTCAAGGTGTGGATGTTAGTGGTGAAAAGAAATGCTCTTGTAACTGCTCAAATGTGATAAATCAAAACACCTTGAATTCCATTGGCCTTGTGAAGACCACAAATGGATGGTGCTTCAAGGATGAAGAGAATATGGTTCAAAGTTCTGGAAGCACGCCTGCACTAAATGAAGACCGCACCAACTTCGTCCCCGAAACAAATTTTGAAAGATTTGTTGTTGAAAAACTCAAGAGACTCGAACAGAAGATAAACACTCTGCATGTGAAAGAGAATAAAAATGATTCTCCAACTGAAGATTCAAGTGAAGAGTCTAGTGAGGAGGATTCAATGGAAATATTTTGAATGAGAATAGAGGCTTAGAATTTTAGTATGGAGTCGGTTTTGTGTTTATGTTGTTTCTGTTTTTCTTCTAATCTGATTGTAATCACTATGAATATGAATGAAATTGTACTACTTGAAATGAAATCCAAATTTGTTAACTTATTTCTTATGTTTTCTATAGCTCTTTCATACGTCACCCTAACTTTTGTGACCTTGAAAGAGCTATGAGGAAACATAAAAAATATGATATCAGAGTGACACGATATGTAACATTAACTTTTTCCTATTTTTATCTTTTAAAACATTGACGGTCTTAAGAATCGACGTAAAAAAACTTCAAGGATTTAAAAAAGAACCATAATAACATTAAACAAAGAAAAATATGAAAATATAACCACGAAAAGTATATATTAAAATTTCAAACAGAGTTCAAACATACAAAAATATACTAAAATATATTAGAATATTACATTAATTTTAGAAAAATAAACTAAAATGGACTCTTCTTCCTAATCTGAGTCAGATGTCTCCATAGACTCATCTTCTGTTGTGTCGTCTTCATCATCAGATTCACTTGCTGAGGGAGTTATGAGAGCATTGTCTTCATCTGATTTCTTGTGAATGATGATCAGAGATTTTTCAACTTTTGAAATTCTTGTTGAAAGCCTTTGAAATTGATCCACAACAAATCTTTCAAACTCAGTCTGTGGAGTGAAGGTAGTAGGAGTTTCGTCAACATCCTTGAACACCCAGCCATCTTCTGTTTTCTTTAGACCATTATGTCTCAATGCCGCTTTTCCTATTTCATTTGATTCGGTGCACCAAATTATTTTTTCAACAGTAAGATCAACTTGATGATGCTTCAATACACGGTTGATAAAAACACCATATGGCATAATATGTCCATGACTACTTGCAATTTCAATCATGTGCTCACTCATAACAGCAACCCAGTTGGTTGGTATCCGAGTTTTTATGGCATGAACCAAAAATAAATCTGCAGTAGTTAGACGATCACGTAAACATCTTCTAGGTAGTATTACCCAAGTAAGTACAAAAGCACACATTTTTTCTTCCATTTTGAAACCATTAAGTAGATACGGTTGTATACCTTTAGCCTTGTTGGACTTCTCAGATATTCCTTATAAATTTTCTTCTTGTTGGTCCATTGGTTGAGTTCAGAATTTCTTTCATGAGACATGAAGCCTTCTGCTTTGATACCAGTAAAAGATAGCCATATCTCGTCATCAATTTTAATATCGACACCTTTCACCCGAGAGCATATAACACCATCGACAACCTTCAGATTGTGGTAGAAGACCTGTACCAGGTCAGGATAGCAATCACCAGTCATTTCTACAAATTTTAGAAGACCAACATCTACAAGCCATTCTTGAAAGATAAACCCCTCCCTTTTGAATAATTCCACATCCAAGAACTTGTGAGGGACCACCTTGAAGAGTTTTCTACAATGATACATGATAGATTTAATCAAACTATGTGACGATTTATTTGCCTGCAGAAGTATTCATTTTTAAACCTTGAAGTTTATTAACTTCTAATTTCCCTGTTACAAACAAAACTACATAACTGTTAAAAAACTACATAACTATTAAAAACATAGGAATTAAATAAAAAAACCAGAAAAACAATGGAGAATGTTTTTGAAATTCATAACTGTTAACATTTTCCTCAGGATTTTACATGAACAAAAAACTACATTAAAAATAACACAAGCATTAAATAAAAAAAACAGAAAAGCAATGGAGAATGTTTTTGAAATTCATAAGTGCTAACATTTTCCTCAAGATTTCCATCGTGCCTTCATCAACAAAGAAGTGTCTTCGTTTAGTAGAGGAACTAATGGCAATCCTAAGCAAAAAGTTAACATGAATTTGGTTACGGAAGCTCTGTAGTGTAGGTTTTCAATGGGTAGTTCCAAAGGATCCGAAACTGTATTTAAAGAAAATGCTGGGAGCCACTAATGCGCCCAACTACTCCAGTGCCCATCAAGTCAATCCTTACATTGTCAGAGAATAAAACGTCGAACCCTATAGAAATTCATCGTTGCTGAAATTATTTTATTGGGATATATAAGATTGAAAATTATATTGTCAAAGTTCCACAAAATTAAATGTCGAACCCTTTAGAAATTCGTCGTTGCTGAAATTATTTTATTGGGATATATAATAAGATTGAAAATTATATTGTTAGAGTTCCGCATAATAAAACGTCGAACCCTTTACAAAATTCGTCGCCCATCAAGTCAATCCTTATATTGTCAAAGTTCATCTTCAACCGCATAATAAAACGTCGAACTCTTTATTCGTTGTTGCTTTAATTATTTTATTGGGATATATAAAAATGAAAGAGAGCACAAAGTGTTCTACCCTTTTTGAACCGTAAGCCTTAAACATATTATAAAAATCCTTTGTGAAAATCTTTACCTTGAGTTAAGTTGAGAATCATGGTGTGGTATTGATAACGGTTCAAGTTTGGGGTTGATTGGGAGAATTGAAAAAGAAAGTAATGAAAAGCATTGAGCTAAGTATTGAGCAAGTATGAAAAAGAGAAAAGAAAATAAAATGCAAAGAAAGAAAAGCTCAATGCAAAAAGGGGAAAGTTGGGAATGAGTAAGATTGGTTTGTCTAAAGAGAGATTGTATTTGAATGATAAATTTATGAATGACTCTCTTAACTCAAGGATTTTGTGATCTTGAAAAACCAATTTTTCTTCTTAGCCCAACCACGTTACAAGCCATGGAAAGTCCTTGTGATGATACTTGTTTGTGAGTATGTTTGATTGTGGTAAATGAAAGGCAATTTTGTTCTATGTGACATTGGGATAAGTAGAGTGAAGGAGGGACCTCTATATACACCTGTGTGATTAAGTGAAACACTTTCTCTAGTGAGGAATAGTTCCATGAATACATGATTACATCTATGCTTAGTTAATTGATCATTCATGAGAATAACATCTGTTGGATATTATGTGATTATGTGAACACCATGATGAGTGATTTTAATCAAGGCATGTGTACATCTTGACTGAATTCTGTTTGATGAGCTGATTTGAGTGATTACCTGTCTTGGAAGAAAGAGTTTCTGAATGTGTTGAACCATTGTATTAATTGGTGGAAGACTGAGTTTATATCTTATTTTCTGCATTATAAACACTATGATTTTGTTTACAAGTCTTAATTAATCAAGAACCCACATGAATGTCTAGGCCGTGAGTCTCTTGGAAAACGATACTTGGTCTTACCATTTATTATTACTTGATACGATTCGGTACACTTGCCGGAGTGTTAACAAATATCAACAAGGTATACAAGAATCAAAACACTTTTTCGTACATTCATTAAATGTTTTCAATGTTGATAAATGTTAAGTTGTAAATATTGAACATCAGATGGTGTAAAACATTAGATGCTTCGTAAAAGTTCTTTGTACAAGATAATGTTTAGTGGTCTTTTGCTAGACGATATGTTTCACAAGACGTTTGCTTGAATTTAACATTCTATGGAGAGATTAACAATTAGACGTAGGATTAAAATAATTAATTTTTAGTTATAAAATCAGTTTATAACAAAAACTACTCGTGCAACTTTGTCTTTCTCCATACTTTTTATCTTTCTTCTTCTTGTTTTAAAAGAATTATAATTTTAGTTATTAAATCATTTTACAAAAATAGAAAACTTTTAAAAGTCACAATTTTATTAAGTAAACTAATACACCCCATCTTGGTTTTTGTCCTTATGTGAACATTTCGTTGCACAATTATAACAAAAATACTAATAGATTACACCTTATGTCTAGAAAAAAATTATTAGTTGTTTTATCCCAATCAAGGTTCTAAATTATTTTCCAACAATTAAATATTAAAAATTTGCAATCAATGATTAGGTAGTTAAGAACAAAAATAGAATACAAGAATAATGGAAAAGAAGTATATTGAATAGTTGAAATCACAAAGATGGAATATACATTACATTCAATCCTAATGAATTATAGCGTTAGTTTCTCCTATACATTATCAGCATTAGAAATATGAAGAATAATGGTGATGATGAATGACTCCAACCTCCATAATGTATTTCTACCATCTTTCTCTTAGGGTTAGTTCCCTATTCTTAAAAGAATTATTTAAACTTATATAAATCCTTCTTTATAAATATTTTAAGAACGCACAGTTCACTCGGTGAATTACACTCGTTGGGCGACCAAACCTCTCTTCGCTAGGTGATTTGGTTCATAGGCGAATGGGACGAATTGGATTGAGCTTGGAATTTATACTTGAGTTTGTAACTAGAGTAACCAACTTTAGATAATTAATTATGTTGATAATTTAATTATCCAATTATGTTGATAATCTTCTTAAGTCTTTTGAGATTTTCATTTTTCTACAAAATATTTCACAAATAAAATCCAAATACTCAGGGGTTAGACGGTCTACAGACAATGTTTATCACTAAAGGATTTTTAAGAAACACAATAAAAGGATAACAAAGATGAAACCTCATTTCTACCCTATTTCACTTCAATTGAGCTACGTCCAATTCTCCTTTAAGCACTCTTAAAGGGTTCTTCTAACTTTTAAAAGGTTACAACGAGTTGCATCACTCCTGGTTTTACAACGAGTTTCATCTTTCTTAGTTTTACAAGAATTTTCACCACTCTTGGTTTTATACTAGGCCAACTAGCTAAAACTATTTAACTACCCCTGAGTTAAACAACCAAGTGCTATAAATCATTTTTTTATTATCGAGAAACAACATAGTGTTTTTCAAACAAGTACAGATGAAAAAATCTCTTAGAGAGGATATTAATCAATACAAATATATCTGAAAAGGCTTGTTAGAACATATTTTTAAATATAGATGATGTAATAACAATAGAGTGTTGGTAGCGTAAGAATATGTGCAGTTATGAATATTTTATGCTTATGATTTGATAATGGTGTGAACTTTGGATGTTACCGTTTTAATGATAATTGTGGTTTTATGAATGAAATTAGTTGTGTTAGTTGATGCCTTGTATCAACTTGTGTTGGATTTTAGTAATCATATGAATGTTGTTATTTTAAAGTTGGTAATGTTATTTTGGATTGAAAATGTTGAGGAGAAATGAGTTAGTAGAATTATAGGTCATTTTTACTCAAAAAGAGAGGTTTTGATGGGTGAGTTTCGGAATAAGAAGTCTAAAGGGAGAAATGGTGATTTAGAATTTGTGGTATGGTAATTTAAGAGTTGTTTGAGTTGTGAGTTAGCTAATATATGATTTAGAAATGGATAGTAGTCAATTGGTTATGTCTTGAGTTATGTCTTGAATGGTTTTTAAGTACAATTTAGAGGTTAAAGTGAAATTTTGATTTGTGAGGTCTGAGGCAATTTGGAGTGTTTGGGGTTTGTCTTTGAGTCATTTTGATGGTGGAATGTTATATTTAATGCTCAATGATGTGATTTTGAACATTATGATGGTATGGACATTGTGATTGAACTCAGGAATGGTTTGGAAAGAATTTATATGGTGAAATTCTTAGTGATTATTTCAAGTAAGTCATGTATTGATGTAGGGGCTTAGCCTTGGAAATTATCCTAATGCTCAAATAATCGCATCATCTCAGATAGAGAAGGTGATTATGTGGTAAGGAGTAGCAAGAGGTCCTAGTTTATGGTCTGATGTTCTTTGTTTGTAAGTAGTTGGATTAACCATGTGTGGTAGCTTGGGGGACTAGTTGTTTCACCACTAAAGGCACAAAACTTGCCCTAGTCTAACATCAATACATCTATTTAGGTGGTTTTATCTAGGTCAATGACATGATTATGATGATTTGTGTGAATTGGTTGAAATAGAATGTATAATAAAATCTTAATATGCTAAGTTTGTGTCTTCTACAATATTAGCTTACCCTTACTTATGTGTTTGTCTATTTTGTATGTCATCTTATTATTTGCGATGATCACCTTAATGGTGGAAGCAGATAAGGATGTCTTTTTAGTTACTCCAGCAAGGGGTTAGAGTGAACACTAGTACAAAAACAACGTATAACGTCACACGTTCAACATTGAACCACTAAATAACTAACGTTAAAAATGACCGATGGTAGTTTTGTAAATAAATACAATTATTAAATGTCGTTTAAAATTGTAATTCAACGTAAAAGGATATAAAACGTCGAATGCCATAGCGTTCGACGTCAAAAGGTTAGTGAATTCAATAAAAATTTGAGCGGGAGATTGAAAATTTATTCCTTTATCTTAACGCGCGAGACGCTCTTCTCTTCTCAAACTGTTTTCAAACAAAGTTTGATGACCATCACATGTAATTTTTCTTTCATTTGATACAAATGCATGTTAATTAACTACTTTATGTATGATTTTTGTTTGTTTTGACCGATTATTTTCTTGTTCTTGTCCTTTATAGGTGCATTTTGCTTTCTCTCTCACTGGTGACGAGACTTTATTCCGACGAACGTACCTTTTTAAGGTTAGTTTTCGTTTTCGTTTTGAAAAACTTATTTTTTGAACTTGTTTGTTGTTTTTTTTGTTGAACTTGTTTGAACTTGTTTGTTGTTGTTGTGGTTTAATTGAACTTGTTTGTTGTTGGTTATTGTTGTTTGTTGTTGGTTATTGTTGTTTGTTGTTGATACTACACTACACGTTCATAGTTCTTGCTTTGTAAAATGCCAAAAACTGAAATTTGTTGTTTTTCTGTTTTTCATGTCTCGTAGAGTTGTAAAAAAATATCACAATTAATTAAAAAAACAAAAAAAAGTTGATTAACGTCGTATATTGACAAAATTCGATGTTAATTTAACTTCAAATTTTTTAAATTTGACGTTAATTTAACGTCTCTTGATATGACGTCGTTCGCGAATTCACCTTTAAAAGCCCAAAATATTCGACGTTGTACGCGATTTTTGTACTAGTGGAAGCACATGCGTAGTGAGGTGGTTCTATAGATGTAGATCTTTCACTTGGTAAGTTTTACATGCGTAGTTGATTTATTATCATCTTTGTAACGTTTTATTTTAATTTTATACTATTAAAATGGAATGTTACAATATTGACAAAATATAAAGAAATCTTGGATAAAGAAACTACTTTTTAAAGGTTAAAAAAGAATGGTGGATTTTATAAAAAAAATTAATTTTAATTAAAAAATAAAATTAAACACATAGAAGATTAAACATGTGACAACCACGTCTCACTATAGAACAATCAATTACTAAAATCATTGGTTTAAAATATTGAAGATAAAATGCTTCAAAGTTTCGTGCATGGACCAATTTCTAATATTACGTATAAGAAAAACAAACATATTTAACCTAAATTCTTTTTAATGTCTCTCTACTTAATATCAACCTTGTCAATGAACGGCTAAATAACATTTTATGAAAGAATGACTAATCATATTGTGTTTTATTTATGTGATAAGTCTATTCATTTATATAAGTTTTCATACTGTCTTTTAGTTATGATTTTTTTTAACTATTTTTGTGTGTATTTGAAATAGGTGGAATAATTCACTGAATGACACTTTTATTTCAACAATTTTAGTTAATTTTTGTGTTTTGACTTTTAAAATTGATATGAGTACTCTGTCCTAAAATATTCCAATTGAAACATTCTAAATTTTTTTTAGCAAATGGATCATAGTTTGAAAGAATTAAGCTATGTTGAACCATATTTCAAAAAAAAAACAAGTTTCTTCAACTTGAAAATTTAACCTAATTTATTCTCTTTCAATTTTTATGCAACTAAATAGTGACTTTCATATAACCTACTAAAATATTCAATTAAAAAAAAGAAGAAAACCTAAATCTCTCACACAATTAAAAGAAAAAGAAAAAACGTAAAAAAATAGAAGCAAATTGAGTTTCATAACCTACTAAAATATTCAATTTTAAAATATGCTTTAATATTTTAAATTGTTTAGTTGAAACAAGATATTTAAACAATAGAAAAAATTAAAATAACAATTATTTAAATTTTTTAAAATTTGTAAAACTGTGTCCCTTAATTATTATAAGGACTTGAAGAATGTGAAACATGTTAGATGCAAACAAAATTTTATATCGAATAAAATAAAAGATAAATATAAATTTATATATACATAAAAAATAGTTTCCATATATATTTATTGTTCTTCTCTTAAAAGACATGCCTGAGTGAATTGTTGACTTTTGGTAAAATTCAATTGACAGCAGAAATGCTGACAAGGAGACCAACCACATCTAAACTCTATTGGACAAATTCAGATTTGTGGGAATCCTTCTTTGGTAAACGTGCTTTTAAATAATTGCGTTTTGGGAGCTTTTTCCTTCTGCTCCCCAAAAGGCTTAGCCTATTTGTTTTGCATTTAATCATTCTATGTGTTGTGTGATACACGGTCACTAACAAAACAAATATATATATATATATATATGTATTGTTTATCAGCAAGACATTAAAGAATTTATTCAAAAGATTAGGAACTTATTCCTAGAATCTTTAGAGAGAGAAAAAAACTAAAAAAATAGAAGAGAAGATTTTTTTAAAAAAAGTAATTACTTATCTCTTTTTATACACAAACACATAAAAGAAATGAGATAATACTTATATTTTTATTTATTTTTTCCATCAAACACACTGTTAAATTGAATAAGTATATTTTAAAGTTAAGGTAAAACCATGACGAAAATCATGTTGATATTTTTTTACCAAATTATACTTCTTGTTAATTTTTTTAATGGTTTTAATTTCATGATATATGCAGAATAATTAGAATTTAAGAATCGTGAACTTTTAAAAGGATATAATTTTATCTAAGTATATATATATATATATATATATATATATATATATATATATATATATATATATATATATATATAATAAAATGTTCAAGCCTAAATGTAATTAACATTTAATACATGTTAACACTTTATAAAACTTGTTAAAGATAACTCTTATCATTTATTTTAAATGATTTGAACTACTATTTTGCGCATTCAATGATTTTAATTTATTTTCAAAGTGTGTATTTCATGTGAAATATATATATATATATATATATATATATATATATATATATATATATATATATATATATATATATATATATATATATATATATATATATATATATTGCACCCACTATCTGAAATAAATTCAAGCAATCAATCTTTGACTTCATAAAGTTGGAATAAATTGTTTAGATAAGTATCCTTTTAAATTTGTATAATATAATAATAATAATTAAATTACAGCGCGTGGGTGTTCGATTACTTTTGCTTATCATATTGAGAGTAGCAGATGATGGTTGATCGTGGTTTTCTGGCTGCATATTGTACAATGCAATATTCTCTGAATATAAAACGAGGAATTTGTTTTTCTATTTTAAAATTTAACTTGAATGTGATGGAATTTACTGAGTACTAATCTTATACTTCAATGATTTCATATTTTTGTTGTTAATTTTTTAATTTTATTTATGGCGGTAGACCCTAAGTTTTAAAATAGTTATTACTGTTTAGGACATGTAGATCTACTTGTATTATTACATTCTTACCAAGAGATTATGGGGACATTTTTTTAAAAGAGTTAATATTTACAAAATCAAAAGCAACAAAAAATTAGGAAGAATAAATATTTAATAGAAAGTCTATAAAAGTATATTTTATGTTTAAATTTGAAATCTGGAAAATGTTAACATGACACATTAATGAATTTTAAAGTAAATATGCAAAGAAGTTTATAAATAGAATTTATAAAATCTTCAAAATCTCTAGTTTAGAAAATTCCAACTCTCTTTTCGTTTTTTTTAAGCAAGGAGTTCGGACCATTGTTTTCCTATGAGATTAAGGTTATGAAACTAGTAAAATTTAGAACATTTCGCAGCGATTAAAGTTTAATTTTAATGAGTATATATTGAACTTTATTAGTGTTTTAATACCTTTTTTTCTTCTCTTTTCAAATGTGTTGTTTAAGAGGAAGTGTTGTTTTATTGTTTAAAGACTTAGATGAATGGTGGGATTGCTAGAAAGAACTGTGAAACAATTATTGGATAAAGTCAAATATAAATCTAGATATGAAAACCTAATATTTTAAATTTTAAATTTTGTAATGAAATGGTTAGTTTGTAAGATATGCATATGAAAGTAGAAAATGTGAGTTGTATGTTTATGGAATTTGAGCAGAGAATACAATATCTAAAGATGTTTGTGTTCTCATTTATGAATTTGATTATTATTGTGTTTGAGAATGTTTATTTTACACCAATGTTAAACCCATAAAGTGTAGAATTGAATGGAAATGTGGAAAATACACTCTTTTAGTTTGTTTTAGTTGCTTTCATATTTGATATCACTTAAACAATGTTGTCACTGAATTGGGGATTAAATGATGTGCAATCAATTCATGCATTGCCTTAAGTCACTCAAGTAACAAGATGTTCATGGAGTATAGCTCAAGTGTTGGTCAATAGTTGGAGTGTTATAGATGTCGAGAAGCTTCTTTCTTTGATACAAGAATATCACTCAAGCATTGAGCCAACTACTCCAATAATATGACTTGTGGGTCAACCATTGGTTTTGAATGCCTAAGTATGGCATAAAGGAGATGTACATGTTTCATAACATGAGATAGTGTGCGACATGTGGCCTAGATACCCAAGCATTGGATAAACTCTCAAATTCCCTATGATAGTGGAGTTTCTTTAGAATCTTAATAAGTTCTTAAATTAAGGTAGTGTCACTAAAGCGTTAGTCATAATACCCAATTGATGAACACTTAAGCGACAAGCAAGTCGTTAAAACAAAAAGAAGCATGAGAAGGTTTTACTTGCATTTCGCCAAGTGACAAATGTGTCGCTCAAGCGAAAATGATTGAAACCTTGTTTATATTGAGGAGGTTGCTCAAGTAAGATGAGCTTGTTCATGAAACAATGTTTTACGAGTGTAATTATTTGTGCTACATTCCATTCTTTTATACATGTTTATATGGATGAAATGATGTATAAAATGTTAGATTGTTTTTATATGCTATGAATGATATATGAATAATATTGGGATGCATGACATGTTGTATTCACGACATATGTCCTTTTTAGGGTTTCCTTCATGAATGGTGGGTCCCAATTGGATGGTGGGTATAGGGAGGGGAATGTGAATACATTTATCATAAGGGATGAAGATGAGATAGTCAAACATGTATCCACCCACACCATTGTCATCCTTAGTTTGATCTTTATGAACATCATCATAAAATTAACTTCATTTACTCTTTTAGAAAGGTTGGTTTCATTTCAAACTTAAAGTCCAACTACTAACAAAGTACTTAATTTTAGAAGAGTACACAAACCAGTTCTAGATATGATGAGTACCTAAACCACTCTTAGTTATTCCTTTTTAATCTACCCTTGACATTATGAATCGAAGATTTCTTAGTGCCACTTATGGCTACAAAATAAAAGATTTTGTTTTAAGGAAGGTAACTCTATAGTTAGTATATGTAGATGAATTCCTCACAAAAGGCTTACTTATGAGAGTGAGAAATACAAATATTTTGTAAAATCTCGTTGAGAATATATTAGACACAAAGCTTAAAACAACTAGAAGCTTTGACTTTATATAGGTCTTTACAAATATGATCATTGTTGTGTAATTTTCATAAGATATAAACTTTGTGAATTCATAATGAAATATTTAAAACTTTTAATAAATGTATCCTTGATTCACATTGTTCATGTGATTAGTCTCTATATAGAAGGTCAAGTTTCCTTCTTAGTCTGTGAGCTATAAAATTGGAAACACTAGTGCAGGAAGTGGAAATGGCACCGGTTAATTTCATTCATAGGCAGCGGTTTTTGAATCGAGGCATATTCAGACGAGGCAAAGAGTGGTAGACTTTTTGCCTCGGTTCCAAACCGAGTTATTTTGTATGTCTCTACGGCCTCAGTTAGAACCTAATTTTGAATTTCTTTAGCGTGCTTCGGTTCTGATTTCAATTTCAGATTCTAATTTCGAACCCCAAACTGAAAAACGTTAAAAATGAACAAGACGGGGAGAATAATCCGAGGAGATAACCACGCTGTTTCACAAACTCAACAAACTCAAATAGCACAACTGGAACCCCAAAATTAGATGAATATCTGAAACCCTAAGTTGCAAAAAACAAGAACAAAAACCCCAAATCTGAAAATGAAAAACCTAATTCTCCAATTCTCAATTTCAGAAACCCTAAAATGCCAAATCGAAAAACGATTCATTCCGTTGCCGCCTTCCTCGCAACACGCCACCGCCGTCCTCGCGTAATTGTCGGAGTTGGAACCTTCGCGGAAGCACTGCCGCTATCAGACGCGACCTCGCCGCGCCTCGCCGCTATCAGACGTGACCTCGCCGCGCCTCGCTGTGCCTTGCCGCTATCAGACGCGACCTCGTCGTGCCTCGCCGCTATTAGACACGACCTCGCCGCGCCTCGCCGCTATCAGATGTGACCTCGTCGCGCCTCGCCGCGTCTCTCCACGTCTTCGTTGACCACTCACCTCCATCACAACACTCTCGCTGCTCGTCCGCATTCAAGGGAAGAAGAGAAAGGGAAGAAGCTTCAGTGAAACAGCGTGGCTGCTGGTGCGCGTTCAAGGGAAAGAGGAGGATCTGGTGCGGTGCGCGTTCAAGGGAAAGAAGCTTCACCCTTAATTAGGTCACTAGGCCCATTTGGTAATATCACAGAGAAAGGATCTGGGCCTATACGACCTCGGTTCAAAATATAACAGAGGTAATATTACTATGTTTCTGTTTCGGTTCTTCAACCTAACCGGTGCCTATTAATATTGACTTGACTGACTTGAAGTGCTATAGGCGTGTTTCAGGTCTTTATGCTTCGGTTCTGCGTGCAACCGAAGCAGTATCACATTTTCTGACCATTTCAACCGAAAAGCCTGGAAAGTTAGTATATGTTTAGGCACCAGTTGCCTTTGAAACCGAAGTGGTAGAGTTGTTCTGCACCGGTCTTCTTTGAACCGAGGCCTATAAGGTCTCCTTAATTGCGAAACTGCCACCGCGTCTGGATAGGCAGCGGTTTGGTATAAACAGAGGTCTAATGTGCGAGTTTAAAAGCACATTTTGTACTAGTGAAATAATGCATGCACTTACAATACATTAAAATATCTTAATTACATTTTACTTTTCACGTTTCTCATGCTTCTAATTGCTTTTAAAAATAACTTATTATTTATGTATATAATTTTCAAATGTTGCTAGAGTAATTTTTTTGTTTATATAGAAAGATGTGCATCAAATGTTGTTTTCTGTGTTTACTAGAAATTTCATTTTTAACAAATATGTATTGGTTTTAAATATAAAAATTAAGTTTGGTGTAACTTTGATTATGTGCTAGGTAATATTAATTCTTTAGAAATAAAGATGAAATATCTAATTAACACAAAGAGGTTTAGATGAATAAATAATAGTTATATTCTTCATGTGTAATAGTTTATAAAATATATGTAATAGTTTATTAAATTAGTTAAGTTATATTCATAAGTATCAAAACATTTTGTTGAGGAATGATGTAATGTTTCTTATACATGTTTTAGACGAATGAGTTTTAACAATCTTTTTTTCTTCATCATAATAAGTATTAGTTTTAAGTTATTTTTATTATGTAATAGCATATGAAAACATATAAGCAACCAAATTATAATATAACATGTTATGCAAATTATGCATGTTTAGTAATGTATTAGAGAGAGGCAAATATGTGTGGAAATAAGATAAATGTATTGACAGAAAAGATAAATTCATAAAGCAATGTCTCATAAAATAAAACAAAATTCAAAAGCTTTTTATTTCTCTCTCCACAACTCAAGAGATGTTAGAGGTGTCAAAGTCCATGGAATAAACAATATAGGCTAGGGAGAATGAACCATGGTGCATGATCGTCGATGTTGCGCTCGACTCAAATTAATATTGTAGATTAAATGCAGTAACTAGGAAATAACTCCTAGGTCATCTCTTAAGGACCAATTTTTAGTTTTGTCATAAGATCAATCACATAGTGTGGGGAATTTTTGAACAGATTGCGTGAACTAAAATTAACTGAATAATTAACACAAATTAAACACAGATTAGAAACAGGTTGGTCACTAGTTCAATTGCAAAGTTTCCTATCCTTGATTAACAACAATTATACGTTCCTCCCACCCCTAATCCAACACGAATTAACCAACTAAGCGAATGTTAATCTTGTCTTCAAAAATGTGAATTAAGCAAACACAATGCATATGTCTAATCAGTTTTCCACACACAAATTAATCATCTAAGAGGAGATTAAACACGAATTAGGCAACTAAGTGTGTACCTAATTACAAGCACATAACAGATTAACATTATGGAAGGTATGAGAAATAGAATCACAATGACACTTCAGAATTCTCAAGGAAAACAATTCAATCTCCTAGTGTCAAACCACACAAATTTAGCCTTCCACAAAAATAAAATGTAACACATCAAAATGAAATAGAAGCATCAAACACAGTAGAGACAGAGGAAATACAAAAATTACTAAATACAAAATTACTAAAATACAACCGGGAATCAGAGACAAAAACACAACAGAGAAAAATGCAAGATAACGAAATGAAAGTGCAACAAAACGAGATTGAATTGGAAACAAAGTGAATTGCAAAAAATGAAACAAAAAAATGCAACTGTAAAGACAACAACAATGAAACAAAATTGAAAGTGAAAAGAAACTAAAATGATGTAAACGAAATTGCTACCAGAAACATAAATGCTGAAAACGAAAATGAAAACCTAAGAGAAGAGCACTGGTCCAAGCACCAAAACGAAAATGCAATAAAATGAGAGATTTCACAATGTGTAGCTACATGGGCACTTAACCCGAGGCAGCAAGTCAACCCACTTTGGGCCTTTCCTAAATTACCAAAAATGGGCTTAATAAGTTAAAAGTCTGACCTAACATTACAAAAAGGAAATAA
The DNA here is from genome assembly GCF_029865625.1 of Vigna umbellata. Classification (NCBI taxonomy): domain Eukaryota; kingdom Viridiplantae; phylum Streptophyta; class Magnoliopsida; order Fabales; family Fabaceae; genus Vigna; species Vigna umbellata. The sequence goes on along the minus strand of NC_142168.1, from coordinate 51,596,592 downwards.
AAACGAAATTAAAACAAAAAAAAATTAATTGCTTAGGTGGAAAATGGTCGGCAACATGACAACTCTCTTTATGTCCTAAAATATAATTTCTAAAATTATCCTGAAAATAATAATGGAAATAATTAAGCTCAGATAATTCAAATTAATTAAAATAATAATTATTGGTCAAGTTAAGCCCAAATAGCGAAACTAAGGAAATATTGGATAGTTAAGCACAATTCACTAATTAAATTCATTGGGCAAAACTAAGTGAATAGAATAAAATAATGATTCATCAGTACACCATACTAACTAAAGGCTACGTGAATACCAAGGACTGCAACTTAATGTCTAATGTGTAACATTTACTTATTGTCTGACATGCATAATAGAAAACTAATTATCTAGCACATAAAATAAAACATATTGTTTAACGGGTATAAACTAAACTCAGATATTTTTCACTTGTTATATGACCTCTTAGTAAATTTCCTGTGGCCTAGTTGTATACAATTCTTTTTCACACCACCAACCTTGACGAAATAAATCTCCTTCAACCTTCACACTTATCTATGTTCTTCTATGTGAATTCGATAGCGAGTAGAGTCAAGATAATCTCCTATAAACGAGTTCTCTATTCAGTACACATACAATGCACACACAGTGGTTTCCCCTTAGAAGTACTTAACAAGCATGAATATAAATATAACTTTCATTTAGTTTCATAGTAGATTTTGGCATCAAAGTCTAGGATCTATGTAACACCACATAGTAGGTTATGACTACTTAGGCTCGACATAGCCTCTAAAATAGATATATGTTACCATCCTAGTTTACTTATTCACAATTAAATGTGGTTTCTTCATATTGAAGTCCTATAGGTTTCACACAATCAACCAAAGAAGGTATAGTCTTTCTAGTACATTGTCCACCTTATTCACTCCTTTCTTAATACCCCAGCCACCTTTAAATTTACTAAATTATTAAGCAATATTTTGTATTTACTAGAACGCTACTCAATAAATGAGTCACAACCTTGGAAACACCTTCCATTAGGCTCTTCTTGTGAGTTAGATTCAATTAAAGGGGGTATCTTCTAGTGTTCTGAATATGGAGACTAAAAATAATCTTTTCGCTAAACGGATGGTTGGCTCGTCTAATATGGGTATCGTCTAACCATACCCATCCGATGATTATATGGTCTAACGAGAGTTATGTCGACAAATGAATCATTGTTTAATAAGCACTTAGCATACTAAGTTCTTCATCTAACTAGTGTTTCATCTATAGCCGACTTAGTTAGGAGGCACCTATTCAATTTGGTTCCGATAACAAAGAAGTATTTCAATTTAGTATTATTGGCTTTTATTTAAATTATTTTTCTATTAAAACTCAATGAATTATAATTTAGTTTGTAAAAAGTGTTTTTCCTTAAGTCAAATAATTCTAAATTCACATTCCCATAGTCTCGTTTATAATTTATTCTGTACTAGTAATATGATGCTTAACTACATCAATTAGTCCTAGTGACCTACTTTAGTATACTTTTTAATTTAAAAACTTAAAATATTTTCTATGGGGTTTATAAAAATATTTTTCTTAAATTTCAATCACTAGATTCAACTAACATACTTAAGAACATTACGTTCTAATTTCTGAAAAAAAAACCGTAAAAGCATTATATTTTAACACAATTCACCCATCTCACTCCTTATTGTTTTAGTGACAACTTAATACAAACACCACAACTACACTCTCATTAAACATCAATAATTGTTCTTATCAAATAATACCAAAACTCCGGAATCATAGTTGACAGTAAGTTCATAATGTTATCAAAACTCCACAATGCATACAAATCATCTTGCAAATAATAAATAAAAGGAATACCAATCAAACAATTAGCTTCCCTTGAATTAATTACTTGAATTAAGTTTTCTGTTAAGTTTTTCTCTATCGCTATTTCAACTTTTGATAAGTTGAAAAGTTTGCTTCTCATGGTACTAGCTTTATGATCTTATAAGATCCTTAATACCAAAGAATATAGAACCCATGAATAAAAAGGGTAATGCAAATAGAGAGAGAGAAATGGTGGAGGTGAGAGAATAACTTTTATAGAACAAAACCTAATGACCTAATTTATATTTTTATATCTCAAGTAAAATATAAATACTAAAATAATCAAATTCCACATCATAATGAACTATTCTCTTTCATCCACATGTGTCTCAACTATTTTGACTTATAGACTCCATCTCTCTAACACATGTATTGTCCATCTTCTTTCCTTATTCACATGTCATCTACAACACTAAGCTACTTATTGTCTGATATGTGTAACCACACATGTCTATTATGTGTAAACATATATTGCTTGCCCTTGTATTTAACATCTACTCTCTTTGTTAATGCAAGACCGTCTACTACACTTACTTAGCTTATTTTCATTTCTTCTTATTCATCTACCATATATAATTTGAAACCATTTAAATTTACCTTTTGTTTACCTTAACACATAAAACATAGAACCAAGTCCATGCATATGATATATACTCAATTTAGCACAAAGGAATAATAATGTAGAATACTTTTGTGAAGAATCACAAATGATAAGTGTAAGGAGGATTCACTACTTGAAATTTATGTACCTTTAACAATTAAAACATTCCTGATTATGTAGATTTAACAATTAAAATATTATATGATTGATATGTTATGTAGATTTAACACCATGCTTACTTGCTATAATGTAAAAATCATTTCTTTTACTTGCATTAGTGCAGAAAGGGTTTTAGACGTCCGTTCTTTTGGCCTTTTGACGTCCGACCATCCCCCGACGTCTTTGTGGGTGACGTTACTCAGACGTTGGGGGTCCACATCGGACGTGTATATAGACGTCCGATGTGTCAGGCCCGACGCCTATCCAGACGTCCGGTGTACACCTCGGACGTCCACGTAGACATCCCACGTGCCCGTCAGACGTCCCGCGACGACCACCTCCTGAATTGTTTTGTGGTAGGGCTGGGGTTGGACGTTCGTTTGTGCACTGCAAGACGTTCGTTTGTGCACTGCAAGACGTCCGTTTGTGCACTCGGTTGACTGCTTCTATAGATAAGGCGGAGCGTCCTTGGCTCAGCATTTTAGCACATAGGGCTTCGGCCGGCGCTACTACAGCGCTTCGCTAACTCGAAGCCTCTCGGTAAATCTAGCTTCGCTAATGCTCGGCTAAGTCTTGAACCGTCGCGCGTTCGCTTTCTCAGTAGCAAAAGCGCTTATCTTGCTCCCGCTTCCTCGCATCTGCGCTCGTCAAGCCAACTTTGCTTTTTGGGAGGTGAAACTGCGGTTGAAGCGGACATTTCGAAATGACAGCATCGAAGATCCCCCCTGCTGTCATCTAAATAGGTGAAACTCTCGACGTCCGTTGTGGGGGGTGATGACAAATTTATGAACACCGAAAAACGGCGCCACAAACTTGTTTAACAATCGGCAAGTGTGACCGAATCGTTTCAAGTAATAAACTCGGTAAGACCAAGTATCGTTCTCCCAAAGGACTCATGGCCTAGTTTAGTTATGTGATTCGTTGATTATTTAAGACTTAAGAACGAAATAAGTGGAGTTTAATATGCAAAACAGAAAATAAACATGTATGCATGAATTTGATCAATGGCTAAAACAAAATACAAACACTTCAATGGAATATATGGATGAGTATGTTGTTGGGGTTATCAATTTCATCTTATCCACTCTCATATCACTACAAAAAAGAAGGGCATTACCGAAGGCCAGAAGCCCTCGAAAACAGCCCAAAACCGTCGGTAAAAGGTAATTACCGAAGGCTTATCGACGGCCAAAGAGTCCTCGGTAAATCCCTTGTCGCTAACATTTACCGAGGGCTTTCGCCCTTCGGTAATTAGCGAGGGCCAAAAGCCTTCGGTAATTACCGAAGGCTTTTCGCCCTCGGTAATTACCGAAGGGCAAAAGCCTTCGGTAATTTCCGAAGGGCGAAAAAAAAAACAGGGCGCTGGGCTGCTGCAAAATGTGATGCTAGAGTGTTAAACATATGATTGAAAATTAAGAGATATTATACAATAAAATTAAGAGATATAAACCTCAATCTGGATTATGTATTTTACTACTGCAACTTGAAGAAAACCAAAACCAACATCAACATAGGACTGACCCAGATACAGAAAATGAAGGTTAAGTAATGATTGAGACAATCAACAATTATACTGTGGACTGTTTAAGAGACCTCACACAAGTACATGTTTTAATATTTCTTAGGATGAAGTTTTCACCATGATCACTAACTGCATATATAAAATTTAGTTTCCAATGACTAGTTTTCCTCACTACTTCACATAGCTCTGATGTTCACATCACAAGTGTCAAAGACAGGTACAACTACTTACCAAAGGAAAATGTAGTTAAGTTTGGTGTTGAAGAAAAGTAGGAGTTGATGTGTGAGTAAAATATAATTGCATTCATATCTTAGTTTAGGTCATTTGCATATGTAATTGCATTCATTGAAGGATTTAGTCATGCATTATATCTGTTTCGGATCATACATTGGGATTTTATGTTTTTTGTGTAGATTGGTGAAATCTAAGTGTCAAAAATCACAACTTGGGATGAATAGATGTACAAGAGACAAAGATGAAACAGAGAGTTCAACAACTGAGTTGTGGTTTTTACCACAACCTGTGGATTTTCGTCAGAATTGCAGAATGAAAACAAGGAAAGCACATGCAGAGTGGGGATTTTTCCATGGTTGTGCAACGTTCCAGGAGCAGTTGCGAATTTCTTCTGTAACAGATTCAAAGAGATTAAAAATTAAATAGAAAAGGGAGGACGTTATTGTGGAGGGGAGTAACCACTCTCCTAAAAAAGAGGAACAAGTGGAAAAAGAGGGGGGAGTTTTTGAGAACGTGGAAAAGAGAGACAAAAAGGGGGATTCATTTGCTGGACGTTATAGCTTTGTCTAAGATGGATTAAGAAGAATCAAGATTAGTTGGACGTTATACATTTGCTTTGTCTAAGAATAATAGGTATATTACCTTCTTACATCATGAATTGGTGTAATGAAATTGGCTGTACTTAAATGTTAAAAGGTTGGGTTGTTGTTATACCTTGTTTACATTCACGTGTTGCCTTCACTATGTCTACAGGAATGTTTGAACCAGTTTTGGAAGGTTTAAGTCTTTTAGAAGAGGTTATAGGGTCCAGTTTGACTTTTTATGCAGATTTTGTGCAATAAAATTCAAGTTTTGGCATTTTTAGCTCATATCACCAAGGCTAGACATTGTATCATTTCCTTATAAGTTAATATCTTGCTACACAACCACCTAAACACGGATTGAAAATGAAAATTGAAAGCTGGAACAGATTCACACAATTGACAACAGAAGCAAAAACACCAATGGTAACAAATAATTAAAATTCAACCTCAATAGTCAAGCATGATCAAGTTCAATAATGCAGAGCTGGAATGGTAGGAAATTCATTATGGATGACATGAATAAAAAAAAAACTCACAGGTTGTAGATTTTTGAACTAAAGTTAGCACTTACAGCTGCCTGAAAGTTCCCTATTCAACCAATATTCTGTTTCAGCTCCTTTTCCTAAAGATGCTACCTCAAATGAATAAGGTCTCTAAGTTGGAATCTGCACCACAACACTTAAGATCAGCACAAACCAACAATATAAACATCAATCCAAATCTTAACACTAAACCAATAAACAGTTAAGGCAATAAAAAATGTAACAATGTAATAACTTTAAGAAGTATTGGCAGCTGAGTGTGAAACCCTCTGTCTCAATTTAACTTCTTGCCTTGGACCAAGTGAAAATGAAGAAGGACAAGAAAATGGTAATCAAAAAAGATCACAGATGACTCTATTTTAGTTTGTAGCTTTGGATCACAGGGGAAGCTTATATGAAGTGGCGAATGACCAACTAAGGCTTGCACTGTGAAATAGAATATGTTGAACTGAAGTTCTATCATACAATACAAATAATTTATAAGCCCTTTGTCCAAGTCATAAATCTTCACCAGTTACAAAGCCTAAGAAACTGCCAAATGTTTGGATATAGAACCAGAAATGATAATAATCAAATATGTGGAACTAATAACTATGACCTGGTCAGATCTAAAACTAAACCAGTTCAAAGAGCCACACACTTTGCACATATAAAAGCAAAAATCAGCTAAGGCAAAAAACTTAGCAACCAAACTTCAGTTCCTTCTAACACTCACCCTTTACTACAAGCTTAACCAAAGTATCAAACCAAACTTCAGTTCCTTCTAACACTCACCCTCTACAAAGCTTAATGGTTTAAACTAAGTACACATAAGTTCTTTTGGTCTTATTATTAGTTTTTCATTGTGCTAAATTTCTTTGTAAGTTCATTTATGGTCTCTTCATACTTAGTTGCACCTTTTCTAGCTTAGTTCAGTTAGTTGAAAGTTCTTTGAGTCTTTTTTATTGTTAGCCAGTCATTTGAATTCCTAAAACTCGGAATTGGTGATGAGGTTGTGTCAATTTTCTGCATAATTGAATGTTGCAAAGTTAGATTTTGAATTACATTGAATTAGTGTCCATTAGCAGCTCAAACAAGTTTGTTTTGATGTTTAAATCTTGTTGAAATGGTTAAGTTCCAAGTATAGCAACATTTCTAGAAGAATCAAAAGCTAGAGGTGCATCAGACGAAATGATTTGGAAATTAAACTAATTGTTGACTGAAACTGAAAATGCAAGGAGGGAAACACAAGATAGGAAGAATAAGGCTGCAAAATTGAAGATGGAAGTTGTAATCACTAAACCTGTATTAATGTTGACTTAATAGTGCAGCCAGTGGTTAATGACAACCATAAAAGAAACAATTATAAGACTTCATTCAGTTTTATCCTACTTCCCAAAACAGCCCCATTTCATTTAATCAAACCCCTGTTAATCTTGATTTATCATGAACCGAACCCCTCACTTAGCTAATACACATGTTCATTACTTAACATAGAGTAGGACAGAGTAAGAATAATGTAGTTACTGCGTTATCATGTTCCTTTACAGCCTAACCAGATTCAATTTAACTTATTTCAGTCCATACAATCATTCCTATTTAACCTGTTCATTACTTAACCTATTCAGGACATATTTTTCTTATACTCTTGATTTACCAATTTCCTCTACGCTTGCAGCAATACAAAAACAAATCCCAAAACTTATTCCAAGTTCGAATCAAAATCAAGAGGAATCAAAACTAACAGGCCAGCAATACCAGAACAAGTTCTAGTACACAAAATGTCATATAAGAATTCAAAAGAAAACATGGAACGTACTAACCTGCCCAGTCTCAACCCAAAACCCAAGTATAAGCCAAACAATTCAAATTATCACATGATACATATAAGGTACCAAAGCAGAAATATCCACAGTGCAAACAACTTACGCATATTGGTAAGAACAGGGAAACACCCAATTAGATGGACAAATTGCACACAAGTAGGGAAGAACAAGACAATCAATTTATTCATGTAGCGTTCTAAAACAGAGAACTTACCTCGCACTCCAGAACACCCAATTCAATGGAAGCCAAGCAACACCGCAAGCTCTCAACCGAACAGCCAACCTTGGGCTTCACTGCAAGGACCTCCTAACGCTAATGACCACGAATCACCACCCCACCCGTCGCACAAGCCTTACACGCACAACCACAAACCACCACTCCACCCGCAACACCCACAACGACACGACGAACCCTAGGCACACAATGTCACCAGACAGAACAGATAGGTAGAGGGATAAGGAGAGAATCAACGATAGCAAGCGAAAGGGAAGGCAAAGGGAGTAGACGGGAAGGTCGATGGGAATCTACAACCATATTCTCAGTAGTTCTCAGCAGAGGGGAGGGAGGGTTCTGTTTGATGAAATTGGGGACGACCTGCACAAATACCCCCAATCACTGAGTTTAATTGGTCGAGGCTCTTACCGAAGGCCATAGAGCCCTCGCTAAGGTCTTCTTGGCCTTCGGTAACGTTATTTCATTAAGGCCGTCGGTGATTCACTTTTTGACCCTCGGTAAAGCACTTTTACCGACAGTCGAGAGGCCTTCGGAAAAACACCCTCGGTAATTCAAACTTTTCTTGTAGTGTATACTTTAGGAATTCAACATTTTTTTCATCATTGTTAATGCCACTCTCTAAATTACCTTGCAAGAAGGCCTATCCCTAATTACGAGTTCATACGATTCCTAGCATTCCTAATAATTAGTTCTTTTAGTGCAGGAGCTTAACGGCAACCAATATACTATTGGGAGAAATTCCCCGGATCTAGACTTCCCCGTACGTTCCCGTATCGACAAAATCAATAATCATGCATTGAATGAGTTAAACAAAGCAAGCATTGAGCGAAGAGGAAAAACCCTAACTAATGATGAAAGAAAGCATAGGTCTTAAATATAAGATGTAAAAACAAATTCCATATATGAGAGTTTCACAAGACTACATTGATTCCCCAACAACAATACAAGGTTTAGTTCACCATATTCATGGTCAAACTAGATGAATAATAATGAAAGAATGAAAGATAAAACCCTAGAAAGGGGAAGAGGTAGCCTGAGCATCCAAGATCCTCCTTCAAAGGGGTGGAAGAGAGAGTGTTTGCTTCGTTTCTGCCAAAGATACAAACCCTAGGACGTCCTAAAGCTTATATACTATTCTAAAATTACAGAAAATTTAGGCCCAAGCCCATAAGTGTGCCGCTTAGCGGTAAAGTACCGCTCAGCGGTAAGTGCGTGAGTTGGTTTCTTCCCCTCAGCGGCCATTTTGCCCCTCAGCGGATCCCCCGTGAGCTTCTGAGTGCCGCTCAGCGGTAAACTGCCGCTGAGCGACAGTTGCGGCTTCTCCTTTTCCACTTTTTGATGTCTTTTTTGATTTCATCTCTCTCCTTCTTCACTTCTTTCACCAAATTCACCTTAAAACCTGCACAAAAACACTGAAATCAAGCATAAACCTGTCCAGCTCTCTTATTTCTGAAAATATGAATAAAAGCATGATTTCAAGCTAGTTTTTAAGTGTTAAAGGTTGCTTTTAGTATCAATTTCAAGCATGAAAATAACAGTTTTTCAACTGTTATCACAACCCCAAACTTAGAACTTTGCTTGTCCTCAAGCAAACAAGATGTAACTCAATCTTCTACCAATTCATATGATGGTTCACTCATTCAAAAATTTCTTTTCAAGATAAGCAAAGACTTCAATCAAACTTTTGACCAAGATTTCAATCAAGATGTGCACATGCTTTAGTGTTCACAAAGTCAGTTAATATCAAACAAATGCTATTTTTCATGAATGATCAATCAATTAAGCATGGATGTTCATGTGCTCATGGAATACTTCCTCACCAGGTAAAGTGTTTCACTCACACACAAGTGTATAAGAGGTAATCACTCATTCACTCCACTACCATAATGTCACATGAATCAACTTTGTCCTTTCATTTAACCACAATCAAAACATTTACAAGCATGCATCATCACAAGGACTTTTCAATGGCTTATAACATGGTTGGGCTAATCAAGAAAATTGGTTTTTCTGGATCACAAAATCCTTGAGTTAAGAGAATCATAACAACACAATTATTCTTATTTTTTCCAACTTGTCTTTACATTGAGCTTTGCTTTTTCTTTTCTTTTCTTTCTCTTTTTCTTTTCTTTTCACATTCTTATTCTTAACTTTTAGCTCAATGCTTTTCCTTTTTCTTTTTCATGCTTTCCCAACAACACCAAACTTGAACATTTAACAATACCACAAAAGATTTTCTACTTAACTCAAGGTAAAGCTTTTCAACAAGGGTTTTCAATTTATGTTCAAGGCTAAGGGTTCAAAGGATAGAACACAAAGTGTTCTCTTTTAGTGGGCTAACTTCATAAATTTGGCCAATAAAAAGGGTTCCAACAAACGGCCTTGATCATATGATGCAAAACAAGCAATTGATTCAATCATAGAAAACCTAGGCAAAATCATTCATGCTTTCAAAGTAATAGCATTCAATCAATAAAAACTCTGGAGCTCAAAACCTCACAAATAGGCTCATTCACATTTGACATACACATCCTGCTTAATCTCACAATCACAATCATCATATCCTGCATTTGTTCACAAAGCTTGTGAATCACCTGTATAAGCATTTAATGTGCACATCTATCTCAACATCAATCAATCAATAATCATCATCAAGCATTACTTATCACACAATCACAGTCAATAGCAAACCATCATAACAAACCAGGTTTCCAATAGAGTACATCAACCTTAATCTAAAACAAAAGTAAATAAGTTCAGAACACTTAAACCAACAAAAGCATAAGTTCATGATAGCATTCATCAGTAAATGTTATCTCAGCTCCTCATCAATCTAAGCTGTCCTCTGTATCTTCCTCTTCTTCCTCATCTTCATCATCTTCAAATGCATCATCATCATCAGCTTCATCTTCTTCCATCTCCCTAACTGAAGCTTCAGCTGCTTCAGCTCCTCCTCCTTGCACCGGCTCCTCTGGCCAAGCTACCACATTATGGAATTCCTCCATAGTCCACCTGTGAGCTGGAGGTGTATCATACATCCCCACAATCATCTCAGCAGTAGTCATCTGTCCTCTATGAATGGACTGTAACTGAGCACCTATAAGAGACATGTACATGTCCCTCATCTGGAACGGTTCTGCTTCATGTATCTCAGTAGATGTCTGGCTTTGTGCTTACCCTCTCTCTCTGCGAGCACGGCGTGGTGGAACTGGCTGAGCTGCCTCCTCACCTCCATAGTACTGTCTGTAATAGGCCTCATCAATGGCTTTTCTTGGCCTTTCAAATGGTGGAGCAGAAGTGTCCACCCCAGCTATCTTGCAAAGGTGAGTGATTAAGGAGGAATGTCCTAGGGGTGCTTTGTTATTTGAGGTATTGGCACACGCACTAATCTCATCAGCTATCACCTGCCCAATATTAACATTTAAGTTCCTGATAGCACAGTAGATGAAGAGTGCCCTGCTGAGAGTAATATCTGACACATGTGAACATGGCTGAATTTTGGTATGAGAAAATGCCATCCAATACTTTGCAAGAGGAGTCAGATCAGTCCTCCTAATGTTTACCACTGAACCATATCTATTCCTTTGAAAGTGTCCTCCAGGTATACATAGTACTCTCTCTACATCCTCAAAATCAGCCCCTTCCTCCATGCAAGGAGCAAACTGGCACTGCTCACCAGCCCACACAGTATCCAGGAAGTTATTAATAGAATCAGGATCATACCTGATAGCATGGCCTCTGACATAGCCCAGATAATTTTCAGCTGGATAATCACCAATCTTCTTTGCATTGGTGTAGAATTCTTTTACCACAGCTATGTTGGCAGGTGCAGGATATGTGGCTAGCTTTCCCCAGTCAATCCCTAACAATTGCTCTCCAAATTGAGGAGCAAAATTAGGTATCATTCCAACTTTTCTCTCCATAAAGAGTCTCCTGTCTTGCACCACCTTGAAGTGCTTCTCATGTTTCCGAGAGAGGAACCTACTAGAATGGGGCTGTTCTGGTTCCTTTTCCTTTCTCTTGGTTGCCATGGTTTTCAATCTTTTTCCTGAAGAGGATGCCATTCCTGCAATCAAACACAGATACAAAACCACAAAACATGATGTTAATCATTAGTAAAACACAGAATACAACTACTTTCGAAGCTAAACCACCGCTGAGGGTCAGAATTACCCCTCAGCGCCACCAGTGCCACATTCCAGAACACAAATTTTCAAAAATTTCAGATCTGGCAGAGTGCCGCTCAGCGGCAATTTACCCCTGAGCGGTAACTCTGCAGAGTTTTGAAAAACCTCTTTTTAAGCTGTCCTAACTCCACCCAAATGCAATTTTCAGTTTTCCAGATCAAAATCATGCAATTTAATCGGTTCAAACATCAATTATATCATCAAATCATGCATAGAAATCAAAACCCCTAAATATTCATTCTTTGACAATCACATTCAAAATCAAGAACCCTAGAATGAACAAAATGCTTTTACTTACTTGGGTGGAGATACTAGATGCAATGAGAATGCTTCCAAGCTAAGATGCTCTCTTCCAACCCCAAACTTAGATGAAACACTAGTGAGAAAGTGAGTGGAAGAGAAATTTTTCAAAAGAGAAGAGGTAAAAGATGTGGAGAACCTTGGAAAAGGTATGTGGGAGTGTTTGTGCAGAGAAGAGCCTGAAAGTGAGAGCATTTGCGCAGCTTAGGGTATAAAAATACCCTAATGGGCTCGGGTCCCGCTAAGGGGAAACTAAAGCCCACTTTGCGATAGTACCGCTCAGCGGTAACTTGCCGCTCAGCGGCACTTTCGTGAAGTGCTCTTCTCCTTCTTTTCTTAACCTACGTGCCTCCTAAACATGCCCCTCACTGGTTCCCTGCAATTCAATTCTCAGGTTACTTATGCACAACCCTATTATACTACTACAATGAAACAAACAAAAACAATCAATCAACTGGGTTGCCTTCCAGGTAGCGCCTGTTTAACGTCAGGAGCCTGACCCAAAATCCACCAACACCCATCAGTAGTTGTTACAATCTTACCAACACCCATTAGTAGGTGCAGAATTTTCTTACCAACACCCATCAGTAGGTGTTACAGACTTACCAACACCCATCAGTAGGTGTTACAAACTTAGTATCCTTCAGTAGATACTTAACCACCTAGCATCCTTCAGTAGATGCTATATCCAATAAAGTATTTACAAAAATAATGTCCATAAATTAAAAGTTACAAAACAAAATCAAAAGTTTTTAAATCACTGGGTTGCCTCCTAGCAAGCGCTCTTTTAATGTCATTAGCTTGACCCAGTAAAGTTCAAATTCCTTCTTCATAGTTGATGTTCTTGTCCCACCAACTCATCAGTTGTTTCCTGTGTACTGCTTTGATTTTTCTAGAATGTGGAGACTCTATCTCTATCATCTCCTTCTCTTTATAGCCTTTCACAACCCACAACTTGTTTTTGATTCTCACAGGTGTACCAAGTTGGGGTCTTCCTTTATTCCAGTCATTAGGAACTTTTCCTCCTCTTCCAATCTGTTCTCCTTTATGCACCTGAAACAACAAACAATGGTTACCTGTAACCTTGGGCTTTTCATCTTTATGGCTAGTCATGTGTGCATCTTGAAATGCAGCTTTATAACTAGCTTCTTCCTCCTATGTTTGCGTCTCATCTTTAAAGACATCTACAACAACTCTCTCCTCTCGGTCGTGGAGCACCACTATACCTTCGTTTACATCAATGATAGCTTTGGCCGTTTTCATAAACGGTCTTCCAAGAATGATAGGTATCTTTTCTGTCTCCATCTTCATCACCACAAAGTCTGCCAAGAACTGGAGTTTTCCAATACAAACTATGATGTCCTCTGCAATCCCACATGGTTCCTTTGAAGATCCATCGGCCATTACTAAATTAACCTTTACAGGTTTCATATTAACATCGCCGATTTGCTCTAGTAAAGAGTAAGGTATCAAGTTAACACTTGAACCTAAATCAAGAAGAGCTTTTTTAATCCTTTTCTTCCCTATGGTACAAGGGATAGAAAAGCCTCCTGGATCTGTTGCTTTTGGAGGGAATGACTCCTTTTTAACAGTTTTACACTTCTTTGCCTCATCATCTCTACGTCTTTTCTTTGTAGAGACGTCTTCATCAGATTTAGTGTAAACCGTAATTTGTTGTAGAATCTGCTCCCAAGGTGCATCATTATCCACCATCTTGAATAATTCTGTGAAATCCAGTTGTTTCCCTTGATGTATTGGAAAAGGAGAAGTATTTTTGCTCTCTATTTCTCTTTTCTCTTCTGTTTCTCCTTTGTCTAACTCAACTATCTCATTTTTAGCACTCTCTACCACCTTGCATTCTTCTCTGGGGTTAACCTCAGTATTAGCCCCAAAATTTCTATTTGGCCTTTCTTCCACCTGCTTGGTGATCTGCCCCATCTGAATCTCCAAATTCTTGATAGCAGCTTCAGTGCTCTTTTGGGTAGACTCAGTTTTCTGTATGAAATTATTAAGAGTGTCTTCCATCCTCATGGACCTTTCATTAAGCATAGAAATCTGCTGCCATAAGGTGGGTTGTTGCTGCTTATTAAATTGACCAGCTTGCCCAGTTTGCCCTTGACCAATGCTTGGGTGTGGTTTCCACCCTTGATTGTAGTTCCCTTGACGGTATTGATTGGTCATGTAATTCACATCCTCCATGGCCTCTGCTGGAAAGGCACATTGACCATTGATATGGTCGCCTCCACATAATTCACACAACTGAGATTGTACCTGTGCAACAGTTTTCAACTCTTTAGGCAATTGTGCAAGTGTTTTAGTAAGAGTCTCCAACTGTTGAGTTAGAATTTTATTTTGTGCTAGCAAGGCATCATGTGTCTGTAATTGTAGAACTCCTTTCTGTTGCATAGGAGTTCCTCTTTCACTGTGGAGCTCATTATCACTAGTACCCATATTTTCAATAATTTTCGTTGCTTCCTCTGGAGTTTTCCATTTAATGTTTCGTCCTGCTGAGGCATCAAGCATCATCTTGGTTTGTGAACCAAGACCTCCAAGGAAGGTAAGGACTACTTCCACTTCATCGAATCCATGCGTGGGTGTTTTTCGTAGCAAGCTTTTGTATCTATCCCATGCATGACCCAGTGATTCTTCCATGCCCTGCCTGAATGAAGAAATCTCTTGCTTGCCTTTGTTCACCTTTGATTGTGGGAAGTATTTATATAGAAACTTGGTTAGCACTGCTTCCCACTCTGTGAAACATCCCTCTGGAAAAGAATTTAACCAAAGCTTAGCATTGCCTCCTAATGAGAAAGGAAACAAGCTAAGTTTAATCGCTTCATCTGGCACCCCATTGATTTTCACTGTGTTGCAGATCTCATTAAATGTAGTGAGGTGCTCATATGGGCTTTCATGAGATAACCCATTGAATTGATTGCTCTTCACCAGTTGGATCAATGCTGGTTTGACCTCCATGTTAGCTGCATTTACTCTAGGTCTAGCTATACTGTTAAAGTGCTGAGGTTCAGCTGTATTGGTGTAATCAGCAAGAGTTCTTCTGATATTATTGTTCTCCATATTTTCTGTGCTATGGTCAGAACCTTGTGGTGATGGTTGCAATAGAGTTTTCGAAGGAGGGAAAAGTTCTCTAGATGTTCGGATTCTTCTTCTCCGTCTACTATCGTCTAAACCTTCAAGAAGAGGTTCTGCAGTTATCTTGCTCCTAGTTTGAATTGTCTCCTGCATACACAAGAACACAAAACCCTAGAATATTTGGTTAGCACAAAAAGATATAGGAGAAGATATAAGATTCAGAGAATAAAATAAAATAAAATAAAATAAAATAAAATAAAATAAAATAAAATAAAATAAAATAAAATAAAATAAAATAAAATAAAATAAAATAAAATAAAATAAAGGTTTAATAGCCAATTTAGTCCTCACTTTGGTTGAAAAATCTCAATTTAGTCCCTCGTTATAAAAGTGTTTTGAATTAGTCCTAACTTTTAAAATAGTGGGTCAGATTGGTCCTTTATGTTAAATATAAGTTAACAAAATTAATGGATGATGATGTGACACAACTTAAAGCTAACGAGGGACCAATCTAACACATCAGCTTTAAGCTATGTCACATCATCATCCATTAATTTTGTTAACTTATATTTAACGAAAGGGACCAATCTGACCCACTATTTTAAAAGTTAGGACTAATGTAAAACACTTTTATAACGAGGGACTAAATTGAGATTTTTCAACCAAAGTAGGGACTAAATTGGCTATTAAACCTAAAATAAAATAAAATAAAATAAAATAAAATAAAATAAAATAAAATAAAATAAAATAAAATAAAATAAAATAAAATAAAATAAAATAAAATAAAATAAAATAAAATAAAATAAAATAAAATAAAATAAAATAAAATAAAATAAAATAAAATAAAATAAAATAAAATAAAATAAAATAAAATAAAATAAAATAAAATAAAATAAAATAAAATAAAATAAAATAAAATAAAATAAAACAAAAACAGAAAAAATAAAAACAGAAAAATAAAAACAGAAATTCAAAATTAAAGTCAAAGATAATCAATAATCACACAAATTAACCAGTTAAACCACGAGTCCCCGGCAACGGCGCCAAAAACTTGATGACAAATTTATGAACACCGAAAAACGGCGCCACAAACTTGTTTAACAATCGGCAAGTGTGACCGAATCGTTTCAAGTAATAAACTCGGTAAGACCAAGTATCGTTCTCCCAAAGGACTCATGGCCTAGTTTAGTTATGTGATTCGTTGATTATTTAAGACTTAAGAACGAAATAAGTGGAGTTTAATATGCAAAACAGAAAATAAACATGTATGCATGAATTTGATCAATGGCTAAAACAAAATACAAACACTTCAATGGAATATATGGATGAGTATGTTGTTGTGGTTATCAATTTCATCTTATCCACTCTCATATACTTTAGGAATTCAACATTCTTTTCATCATTGTTAATGCCACTCTCTAAATTACCTTGCAAGAAGGCCTATCCCTAATTACGAGTTCATACGATTCCTAGCATTCCTAATAATTAGTTCTTTTAGTGCAGGAGCTTAACGGCAACCAATATACTATTGGGAGAAATTCCCCGGATCTAGACTTCCCCGTACGTTCCCGAATCGACAAAATCAATAATCATGCATTGAATGAGTTAAACAAAGCAAGCATTGAGCGAAGAGGAAAAACCCTAACTAATGATGAAAGAAAGCATAGGTCTTAAATATAAGATGTAAAAACAAATTCCATATATGAGAGTTTCACAAGACTACATTGATTCCCCAACAACAATACAAGGTTTAGTTCACCATATTCATGGTTAAACTAGATGAATAATAATGAAAGAATGAAAGATAAAACACTAGAAAGGGGAAGAGGTAGCCTGAGCATCCAAGATCCTCCTTCAAAGGGGTGGAAGAGAGAGTGTTTGCTTCGTTTCTGCCAAAGATACAAACCCTAGGACGTCCTAAAGCTTATATACTATTCTAAAATTACAGAAAATTTAGGCCCAAGCCCATAAGTGTGCCGCTCAGCGGTAAAGTACCGCTCAGCGGTAAGTGCGTGAGTTGGTTTCTTCCCCTCAGCGGCCATTTTGCCCCTCAACGTAT
This sequence comes from Vigna umbellata, assembly GCF_029865625.1. Taxonomy (NCBI): domain Eukaryota; kingdom Viridiplantae; phylum Streptophyta; class Magnoliopsida; order Fabales; family Fabaceae; genus Vigna; species Vigna umbellata. The sequence continues at coordinate 51,579,399 of NC_142168.1, read as the reverse complement.
CCCCCGTGAGCTTCTGAGTGCCGCTCAGCGGTAAACTGCCGCTGAGCGACAGTTGCGGCTTCTCCTTTTCCACTTTTTGATGTCTTTTCTGATTTCAACTCTCTCCTTCTTCACTTCTTTCACCAAATTCACCTTAAAACCTGCACAAAAACACTGAAATCAAGCATAAACCTGTCCAGCTCTCTTATTTCTGAAAATATGAATAAAAGCATGATTTCAAGCTAGTTTCTAAGTGTTAAAGGTTGCTTTTAGTATCAATTTCAAGCATGAAAATAACAGTTTTTCAACTGTTATCAGGGGGGACGGACGTCTAAGAGGTTGGACAATCACCTCTTCAACTCCCCTCTGTCAGACCCTTAAACGTCCGTTGTGGAGGGGGCTAGACGTCTATAATATTATAGATGTCCGGCCCCCTCCACAACGGACGTTTAAGGAGCTGAAGACAATTATATCTTCAACCACCCTATCAGCACCCGAAATGCCCGATATGGGGGGACGGACGTCTATATAATTGTAGACGTCCGTCCCCCTCCACAACGGACGTTTAAGGGGCTGAAGACAATTAATTCTTCAACCACCCTGTCAGCACCCGAAACGTCCGATATGGGGGGACGGACATCTATGTAATTGTAGACGTCTGTCCCCCTCCACAATGGACGTTTAAGGGGCTGAAGACAATTAATTCTTCAACCACCCTGTCAGCACTCGAAACGTCCGATATGGGGGACGGACGTCTATATAATTGTAGATGTCCATTCCCCTCGACAACGGACGTTTCGGGTGCTGACAGGGTGGTTGAAGAATTAATTGTCTTCAGCCCCTTAAACGTCCGTTGTTGGTGGACGGACGTCTATATAATTATAGATGTCCGTCCCCCCCACAACGGACGTTTAAGGGGCTGAAGACAATTAACTCTTCAATCCCCCTGTCAGCACCCGAAACATCCGATATGGGGGGACTGACGTCTATATAATTATAGACATTCGTCCACCTCCACAACGGACGTTTAAGGGGCTGATAGAGGGGAGTTGAAGAGGTGATTGTCCAACCTCTTAGACGTCCGTGGGTGGGGCCCGGACGTCTATAATTATATAGACGTCTGTCCCCCCCACAACGGACGTCGATAATTTCACTTATTTACGGATATCCTACCGGTCAATTATTTACGTTGGGGCTGTTAAGGACGGACATCTATGGGGTGACGTTAAAGGCCATTTCTACACTAGTGTTGATTAAGAAGCAAAATACATAGATAAAAATAAAGCACCACAAGAATAAAAGGAAGAAACAAATTTATTCATCTAACCCCAGAATCCAGTAAAGAAATTACAGTAGAATAAACCCTAGAGGCTTAACACTCCATGAAATGTCAAAAAAACATCAAAATATAAGAAGAGAAGGTTGAGAACATGAGAGAAGAAAGGGAGGATGTGAAATTTGAACCCCCAAAGGGTTCCTCTAAGCTCCCTTAATGTGTTTCCCTTGGTCTCTTTATATAGGAATTAGATTGAGCTTTGTCTTAGGCTTTCCTATTATTATAATCTCCTTTTTGATAATGTAATCTCCTCTAGTTATCTTTTAAATAATCCAATATCTTCATATATATTTGATTGTTGTGGAGATCTAAAAATATTTGTGAAGATCTTTTCTAAATTAAAAAAGATTTGGCAAATATGATCTTTTGATATTTACTGATATAGTTAAGTAAGGTAATTATTTAACAATATCAAATAAAATATTTTAAGATATATTTTCCCTAAATTATCTTTTATCAAAAAAATTTATCAATTATCAAAGCCCTTTTTGAAAAAAAATAGAGAAAATCGCAAGATCCAATTTTTTTTTGCATGTTCCTTCTTCTTAGCTTAGCCAAATTTCTTCACTTTTTCATCTATGTTTGGATTGACTTCTTGTGGTATTGATTATTTTTTATTCTTGAATTTATTTTGAAGGTGTCATGAAACTTTAACCAATTTTTTTCAGCACTTCAATGAGCTCAGCTTAGCTCCAGCTGCACTAACACACCTCAAAACATTTAAAAAACATTTATGCAACTAAAAAACTATTTTTAAGATGTCGTTGTATCACATGCTAAATAAACCTCATTATAACCAATCCTAATTATACATGTATGATTTATTCTCTTCTCAAACTTTCTTTCATTTGATACAAATGCATGTTAATTAAATACTTTATGTATGATTTTCGTTTGTCTTGATCGATTCTTTTCGTGCTTTTGTCCTTCATAGGCGCATTATGCTTTCTCTGTCACAAGTGATGACACTTTATTCCGATAAACCCACCTTTTTTGAAGGTTAGTTTTCGTTTTGAAGAACTTATTTGTTGAACTTGTTTGTTGTTGTTTGGTTGAACTTGTTTGTTGTTGTTGTTTGATTGAACTTGTTTGTTGTTGATTATTGTTGTTTGTTTTTTATACTACACTAAACGTTCACAGTTATTGCTTTATAAAATACCAAAAACTGATATTTGTTGTTTTTCTACTTTTCAGGTCTCGTAGAGTTGTAAAAAAGGATAACAATTAATTAAAAAACAAAAAAAAATTGATACACGTCGAATATTGACAAAATTTAACGTTAAGTTAAAAATATTCGACGTTGTACGCGATTTTTATACTAGTGTAAGAATCAAACACATGATCACCAACCCATAATCAAAAGCTTTAACCATTATTCTTTATAATTTAATTTTAAAACCTTAGACATGGATCGATATGGCATGCCTTAATCAATGAATTAATAAGTGGTTTAATCCTTTTCGACATCCCTATTTGTGCAGGAATGTCTCATATAGGTCCTCTTATTTTGAAAAAGCTCGTTTAGGTTCCTTTTTATGCAAAATTTGAGTAATAACGTCCTTGCCGTTAAATGTCGTAAACGGCGTTAAATTTTTTGCCTTGTGGCATGGTGAGCTGGCATTTAATAACATGTGGCACAATAAATCTCAGATACGTGGAAACCTTCTCCTCTTCCTCGCCAACTCCAACCTCATCTTCTCTCCTCTCTGGAGAACCAGAGATCAACCTTCTCACCAACACCCTTTTGTGTGATTCAATCTCATCTTCCTCACCGTCGCAGAACCATTCCAAGAGCAGATCCTCCTTCTTTGCCAACAACTTGACCTCCTGAACGACATGATAGTCGTCTGCCGCCGCAAAACGCATAGATCGAAGATCCTCTGAGAACCGAGTCACCATCTGTCGCCGCAACTCGCGTGCGTCCACCTCCTCGAGTCCCATCGCCTTCCGAGACGCCGTGAACAGACAATTCCTCGCCGCCGTGTGAGAGTCGGGAAACGACAGATCTAAGATGGGAGGACGACGGTAGAGAAGATGACGAGTCCTCTACCTCATGTGATGGCTTCCAGAGCACGCCTTTGACATGGAGGTTCTAGAGGTGGCACCACTGCTGCTCTTCCAGGCCGACGAAGGTCGCACCACTAGCCGGAACGACGAGACCTACGTCAGTACCATTTGGTCGTCTCAGCAACCCACGCATCAATTTCTTTAACGCCGTCCAGCCAACTTAACGGGAAGGTCTCAATTGATTTAAATTTTCAAAATTAAGGACCATTTTGACACACTTTAGAAAACGAGGACCTATGTGAGACATTCCTACACAAATAGGGATGTCGAAAAGGATTAAACCTTAATAAATTTGTAAATCACACATTTTATTGAATAGCTACTTCAAGCAGTAGTTCAAATACTTCACAAATGTAACTTGTTGGAAAGTTTTTTAAGTGTTGACTTTTCATTAAAAAATCTTTTAGTAACATTTATTAACAAGGACCTTTAGCTAAGGAATACATGACTATATGTTTACAATATATATCTTCAATGAAGAAATTATTTTAAAAAATACTACGTAGTGTTTAACTCTGAAACGTAACGTTAATAGAGCAATTTTTAAGAATTTGAGTCAATGATAAAAGCTTGAATTATCCATAGAAGAATTTGGAAAGTACGTTGACAATGAAAAAAAAAAGTGCAAATGAATTTCTTCTTCGAGAATACATTGAATATAATTTTCAATGGTAAAACATCATATCTATAATCCCTATCCAAATTATACAATCGTGATCCTTACATGTGTGAAACCTAATATTCAGACGTATTCCTCTATTAATGGAGACAAGATCATGAATCTGAACATGCTTGTGTACAAAGAGTTGCTCTCATAATTAAGAAGTACATTATGCAGTAAGTACCATATCCACACGTCATTCAGAATTTTCATTCTCTCTACCTTTTAGCTGTTGGAGAAATATATAAAAATGAAAATTTGAGGATCATGATCATGACGAAAAGTTCTGTTGATGATGGATGAAATTGTGGCGCAACGTTGGTAATGGGCGTGGCAATGTAATTAGAAAGGAATATAATACTATTATGGTGGAAAAATGAGTTGGTGTCATTTAACATTGTGAAATTCAATCATAAGGAGAGTGATTATCGTGGAATGAATATATGGATACAAGCGTATGAAAATGTAGTGGATCAAAATTGCAATGATGTCAATGGTAATGACTTTGAGGGTTGTAGATACAATGATATCACTGAAGAAGAGACAATGAATAAGCTACTAGTAATGGTGGTGTCATTTTCTTCCTACCATTATTTTCTTTTCTTTTCATTGAGTCCTTTCATACTTTCTTTTTATTTTTTTTTCCTTATGTGTAAACTAATTACAAAGAGTTAAAACTAATAGGGTGTAAGTATTTAATTTTGTTTTTTTACTAAATTTTACATTTCACTCTTTCCATTTTAGTCTGTATCACATTCCAAATTTGTATGTAGGGATTACAAAGAGTGTAATGAAAACATGGTTCACTATTTTATATTCATTTAAAAAAAACATGTATCCTCGTCTTCGTACTGAAGTTTAATTAGTATCAAAACTATTTTTCATAAAATAATAAAAATTATTACAAATAAAACATAAAATTATTAAATATTTAATATCAAAATGAGATTTCTATAATATATATATATATATATATATATATATATATTTCAAATTAGAGTATTAAATAAATAAATTTTATGAAATAAAATATTTATTAAATTTGAAACACTAATTATACAAATTTAATTTGATAAAATTTAAAAATATATTTTTAAAAAAATTATAAAATAAAATTAAGTATACAAATTAAAAAATATTTTAAATGTCCTTTTACTACCATTCTTTAAATTCTAATAAATTTTCTTTTTTTTATACACTAATAAAAATTATAATGCACTAATTGAACAAAGTCAAACAAAGAACAAAGTTTAAACAAATAATAATTGAAATTTAGTATACATGTTTAATATTTTGAACTTGAATATAGTTTAGATGGTGATAAACAAGATTCATGACAAATCAAATTAAATTATTATTTGTAGTAAATGAAATTTTTTATACAATAGTAATATAATTACACTTATGGTAATGAATTAAAAAATAAAAATAATTATATAAAACTATCAAAACAATATTCTATATTATAAAAATAAGTAACAAATAAAAATATTAAAAAAAATAAAAAATAATCTCTTAGTAACAATTTGATAGATTGTTAAATGAAATCGTACAAAGGACAAAATGTATAATTAAATATATGATAATGAAAAATATCTTAGGTATTTAAGAAAACTTTTCAAATATTAAATTAGTCAAACTATTAGGAGATAATAAAAATTATTTTAGGAATACAATACAGTTTTTCAAATAAACAAAAATTAAGAATAAAAGAATAAAGAAAATAAAGTTTTATATATTACATAGTCAATGAAATGTTTATGCTATTGAACATTTAAATAGAAAGTTAAATGTTAAGTGAAAAATAATAATGATAAATAAAAAATATTAAAAATGAGTACAAATATCCAAATGTGAGACACAAAACATATTGACATACATCATTTGAACATATATGTTGATAGGGGGAGAAATATGAGTATCAAACCCAATCCATGATGTGTTTGGTTTTTTATGATGACAACACGTTGATTGTAACAACACATATATGTTTTCATGACACAACAAAAATGTGTATTTGTGATTGATACATATGTTGATACATACTGTGATCTTAATTGTGTTTATATCTTTTGTATGCATACTAAATGTTTTAATGTGATAAAATCACAAGCACAAAGCAACTTTGTATGAAATAATCGATTACAATGATGTTGTAATCAATTAAGTTCATTAGACAGCTTATGTTTTAAATTATGGTAAAACAACAAGTTTTAACCCATTACATTAAGTGTATAATCGACTAAAACTCGTGTCTTTGCAAACATCTTTTTGAAATGTGTTGTGATGAGTTTTGAAGTGAAAAAGTTTTCAAAATGTATTTAAGTGTATAGCTTAATCGATTACACTGTTTATGTAATCAATTAAGTCTATTATTCTTTGAAAATTGTTTTCAAGCTAAGTCATAACAGTAATAATGGTCATATTTTTCAAATATTTTGACTAACATTTATTAGCAATCAATTACATTAAATGTGCATTCAATTAAAACTATTTTAGTTGTAATTATGTTACAACTGTAAATAATGTAACCGATTACATTACTTACGTAATCGATTGAAATGCATCTGTTATGAGAAAACTATAAATTGATGCACTACACACTGCTCTCAAGACTTTTTATCATTTTAAACTTTCATATTTGATATTTTGTGAATTGAGAAAAGAATCACAGGTGTGCTGAGATGCTCCAAGAAACAAGATATACAGAAGTTGATAATCTTGAAGATTTCTTGAAGAACATATTTGGTTTTCATTGTTGATCAACTACTGCACTACTAAGGTGTACTCTTAACTGATCAGATTTCGTGTTTAGCAATCTTGGATTATGTTGTTCCCTATGCGTGCGGCCAGGAAGAAGAGCGAGGAGTTCTTTGTACTTTGAGAGGTGTCTCAAAGGGGTGACTATAGAAGCGGATTGTTCTTGCTGTAGGGATTTGTTATTGGCTATATTATATTAGTGAGTTAGAGAAGTGGTTTACATTTTGACATATTGGTCGTTGTAAAAACTCATATCTTTATAGTGCAATTGGCTTTCAATCTCAGGTTGATTGAAAGGACACTGGATGTAGGCATTGAGGCCGAACCAGTATAAAACTTGTGTTTGTATTTCTTTCCTTATCTCTTTTACTTTCATTGCGTGCGCTTTATTGCTTGGATTTCAAGAAAGATTAAAGATCATTCTTAGTTTGCGAAAAGATTTAAAAAGCAAATTTTTTCATTGATCACCAATTCACCCCTCCCTCCTATTGGAAAGAGAAACAAGGAACTTCTTTTCTAACAACTGGCACCAGAGCAGGTTTTTTAAAATTATTCGAAAAATAATCGATTACATTTTCCATGAAATCGATTAATTGATCCTTATGGCCTATGTTTCTCATATCTTTGGTGAAGGTGCTTCTACAAACAAACCTCCTTTGTTTGCGGGAGAGAATTATCCTTTCTAGAAAATAAGGATGAGAATCTTTCTTGAATCTATAGATAAGGGCATATGGGATGTTGTGATTAATGGTCCTTTTGAGCCTACAAAATTAGTTTATGGAAAACCTTTTTTGAAAAACTTTTCTGAGTGGAATCAAGAGGAAAAAAGAAGGGCTCAGTATGATATAAAAGTTAGAAATGTTATTTCTTCTACACTTACCATTGATGAGTTTTTCAGGGTATCAACGTGTAAAAGCGCAAAGGAAATGTGGAAAGTCCTAAAAGTGACTCATGAAGGGACTAACAAGGTAAAAAGAGCTAGAAAAAAAATTCTCTGATCCAAGAATACGTGTTGTTCAGGATGAAGGCTGGAGAGAATATGTATGATGTGCAGAAAAGGTTCACCCACATAGTAAACCATCTGATTGCACTTGGCATAGTATTTGAAAAAGAAGAAATCAACATAAAGATCTTAAAGAGTCTTAACAAAAGTTGGCAACCAAAGGTAATAGCTATATCTGAATCAAGAGATCTAACAACAATGAATATGGCCACACTTTTTGGCAAGCTTAGGGAACACGAGTTGGAGCTAGGAAGGTTCAGAGAGGAAGAGGAGACTGAACAGAAGCAGCCCATAGCTCTCAAAGAAACCAACAAGAAAGATTCCAAGAGAATTGAATCTAATGATGATTCTGATGCAGATGCGCCTGAAAAAGAAGTGATGAACATGGGGTCTATGTTGTAAAAGGGTGCATTTAGCTCCTTGTAATTCCCTTTTCATGAATAAAGTTTATTTTGCAACTTGGACCACTTATTTTCATGTTTTGAATCAATAAAACTTTAATTCCAACTGCATTAACAAACATTAGACTATCCAAAATAATTTATGCAACTAAAAATAACATTTTAAGCCTTTTTGATTCTCAAACCCGATAAAGCCAATGTCACAAATCTTATTTTAATCAACCATTTAAGGACAATTATTCCATTAAAATTTAAAATTAAATCTACAATGTGGGCATAAATATGTCCTCATTAATGAGTATACAAATCTGTTAGAAATAGAGAGTCTTGTTTCTCAACACCAAGAACGGGGGGAGGGGTGAATTAGTGATTTATAAAAACTAAAGTTTTTCTAATCTTTTTTCAAAATTAGAATGATCTTGAAAAGTTTCATGGGTTGTAAGTAAAGTGTGTATGCAATTCAAAGTAAAAGAGATAGGGAAAGAAGAACAAACACAAGGTTTTTATCAATGCATACATCCAGTCACCCTTCCAATCAACCTTAGATTGAAGGATATTTCACTATAATGATTTAAGAATTACACCAAAGCTTTTACAGTGAACACACTCTCACAATGTAAACACCTTTCCCACTTACAATCAAATACAGAAAAGAAAACATCTGCACACATAGAACCAAACGTTCTTGTTGCAGAAACCCTTTGAGAAAACCCTCTCAAAGTCCAAGAGCTCCTCACTTTTCTTCCTGTTGCACACGACCAAGGAAACAACACAACCAACAAGTGCAAAAACCTTTTCTGATCACAGTAGATACACCTAAGTAGTGCGAATCAGATCAACTAGTCTCGTTCTCAACAACCCTCTCAAGAATCCTTCAAGTTTCTTCACAATCTTCACTTCTTGATTCTTGGAGCATATGTATAACCTGTAAAACTTTCTCAGATCAAAGATGTCAAATATGAAAGTGTACAATTGATCAAAAGTTACAAAAATACAAGTAATGCGTCAATTTATAGTTTTCATCATATCAGATGCAAAGTAAGCGATTACGTTAGTAATGTAATCGGTTACATAAAAACAAGGTGTAACAGAATTACAACTAAAACAACTCTTAATTGAATGCACAATTAATGTAATCGATTTGCATTTAATGCTAGTCAAACATATTTAAAAATATGACTATTATAGCAGTTATGACTAAGCTGAAAACAATTTTCAAAAGATAACATACTTAATTGATTACATAACTTGTGTAATCGATTAAGCTAAGCACTGAAACAGATTTTGGAAACTTTTTCTCTTCAAAAACTCATCACAACACATTTGAAAAAGATCTATAAGCAAAGACACGAGTTTTAATCGATTTAACACTTAATGTAATCGATTAAAACTTGTTGTTTTGCTACAATTCAAAACATAAGTTGTCTCATGAACTTAATTAATTACAACAATACTGTAATCGATTATGTCATGCAGATTTGCTTTTGTGCTTGTGGTTTTCATCACACATAACATACAGTATGCATACAAAGATATAAACACATTGTTAAGACCTCAGCAAGTGTACCGAATCGTATCAAGTAATAATAAATGGTAAGACCAAGTATCGTTTCCCAAGAGACTCATGGCACTAAACAGTTATGTAATTACTCAACTAATTAGGACTTTGAAGAACAATTTAGGGTTTTTAAATGCGAAAACAAGAAAGTAAATATGAATGCAATTTTGATCAATTGAAGAGAAACGCAAAAGTGAATGATGTTTAAACTATGAGATGAAGATGTTCTTGGGGTTTAGATTTCACCTAATCAGTCTCATGCATATATGAATTCTTCTTCTTTATTAATTGTTAATGTCACTTTCAAAGTACTTAAAACCCGATGTCTCGATGAAGAAAGCCTATCCTTAGTTACTAGTTTACAATGTCTTGTCTCCCTAATAATTAATTCTGCATTATGAACGGAAGCTTAAGACAACCAAGCGTTCTATCGCTATGTCTAGGTAATAGTTTCCATGGGAGAAATTCCCCAGTTCTAGGTTTCTCCATATGTTTCCATATCAAAGAAAACCAATAATCATGCCATGAATGAGTTAAACATAACAAGCATAGAGAAAAGGAGAATAACCCTAACAATTAATGAAAGAAGCATAAATAAATTGGAATCAATTCAAATACATGAGAGTTTAGAGGTTACCTCTTCCCCAACAACAAATTGAATTTAGCTCCCCCTTGTCATGGAGAAACTAGATGAACAATGGAATGAGAATGAAAGATAAACCCTAAAATCCGAAAAGGAGAGCTTCCGCATCCAATTCTGCCTCCAAAGAGCTGAAAATATTTGAATTTGTGTCCCTTCTGTCAAAAGATACTCCCTCTAGGACGTCCAAGTCTTTATATATAGCTGCATAGGATCATGGGCCAACGTCGCCAGCGCTCAGTGCCCCCACTTAGGGCGCCCAGGCGAGCTTGCGAAAGAATGGCGCTCAGCGCCCCAATAAGGACGCCCAAGCGTGACACAGTTCTCGAGAACTGGCGCTCAACGTCCCTAAAAGGGCACTCAGGCGTGAGTTGTTGATTGATTGGCAAGTGTACCAAATCGCACAAGTAATATAAAATGGTAAGATCAAGTATCGTATCCCAGAGGACTCTCGGCACTAAACAATTGTGTGATAACTCAATTAATTAAGACTTAAAAGAACAAGATCATTGATTTGGGATGCAAAAACATAAAATTAAATATGAATGCAAATTTACCAATAGTAGAGAACACAACGATGAACAAAGGTTGTTTATAAAATGAGATGATTATGTTGTTAGGGTTTGATTTCACCAAGTTTACTCTCATGTATATAAGAATTCTTCTTTTTACATTAATGTTAACGTCACTCACTAAATTACTTAGATCCTGATCCCTCGGCGCAATAAGCTTGCCTTAATTCCTAGTTCGTGCAAATCCTAGCATTCCTAGAAAATTAAGTCTGAAGATCAAGAGCTTAAGACGACCAAGTACTCATACCCTCATCCCTGAGAAATATTACCCTTGGGAGAATTCAACAAGAACCTGAATTGTAAGGAACCTCCCGGCACTCATGCAGTTCATAAATCATGCTACTAAATGAGTTAAATAGAGTAAGCATTGAAATAGATTAATTCCATAACAATTAATGAAAAAACATATAAATTAAGAATCATTTCAAATACATGAGATTTCACAAGGTTACATCATTCTCCAACAATAAATAGAGTTTAGTTCCCCATAGACATGGAGAAATTAAGGATGAAATTGATAAACAAATTAATGAAGAAAGATGAATTCCCTATCTCGGGCACCCCATTTAGGGCTTGAGCTTTCAATTGGACGGCCGAGGTTCGGGGTCCGACGCTCAGGCGGCCTAGGAGGGCGCTCGGGCGGTAGGCATCGTTTTTTCGAGGCTCAAGCCTCCAGATAGGGCGCCCAAGCTTCGTGCGATTCCTCCTTTTGGTGCTTTTCCAGGCCTTTCTGAGCTCTAACTCCTTAGCACTTCATCTCTGCTTTCTGCATTCTCTCATTACCTATCAAAGCAAGGGAAATTAGCCATAAAATCATCAAATTCAACCTCCACTCTCTTATTCACACAACTTAATGAAAAAGCATGAGTCCAAGAAAGCTTTTAAGTGAAAAAGGGTGTATTTAGTATCAAAATTACATCACAAATAACGGTATTTTCAATCATTAACACAACCCCAAACTTCGAACTTTGCTTGTCCTCAAGCAAAACAAATTGTAACTTAGCTTTTGAGGACAATCACTACAATGACTCAACCTTTTTCAAAAACTTTTTCCTCCAATCAAGAAATTACTTTGATCAACTCAGCATACATATGTCAGTTAAGATGTACAGATGCCTTAATCAATTATAATGAATGTGATGCTCATGTATTTCAACAGATGTTATTCTTAAGAATGATCAATCAACCAAGCAGAGATGTAATAAAAAATTCAAAGAACTACTCCTCACCAAGGAAAGTGTTTCACTCAAGCACTCAAAAGTGTATCACTCAAACACTCAAAAGTGTATCACTCAACTAAAAGGTGTATAATGAGGTGTCGGTGTCTTTTTCACTCTGCTATCACAATGTCACACAAATTAATTTTTCCTTTCATTTAACCATAATCAAACATACTCACAAGCAAGTTTTCATCACAAGGGCTTTTCATGGCTTATAACTTGGCTGTGCTAAGAAGGAAATTGGTTTTTCTGGTCAGCAAAATTCCTTGAGCTGAGAGAGAGACATTTATGATTTCATCATTCAAGAACAAACTCTCTTTCTTTTTCCCCAGCTTTCCCTTACATTGAGCTTTTCTTTCCTTTTCATGTTTCTTTTTCTTTTTCTTTTGCTTTTGCTTTTCAAGTACTTACCGCTTAGGTCAATGCTTTTTCTTTTCAATTTTCCTAGTAACCCCAAACTTGAACATTTATCAATACCTCACAAATGTTCTCAACTTAACTCAAGGTAAAGATGTTCACAAAGGGTTTCCAAAAGATGCATAAGGCTCAAGGTTCAAAGGGTAAAACAAATTGTTTTTTTTTCAATGGACAAAATTTTTTGTGAAGGCTAAAAGAATAAGGCACAACAAAAGATGAACTTGATCATATGAAACCTGCCAACAAGTAGTTCAATCATAGAAAATTTGGGCAAAATCATTCATGCTTCCAAAGTAATAACAATTATTCACAACAACTCTGAAGCCCAAAACTCACACAGGTAACTCTCAAGTCCCAAAATTCGGAAAAATACCATGCTCAGTATCTTAATCAAGTTTTACATCAAGCACCTGTTTCATACACTGTGAGTTATCACCTGTATATCAACATATCATGCATCATCTCAACATCAATCCATACACTAGAATATCATAAAGCAATACCCATCAAGAAACAATCAAAGGTGAACCAAAGCAGGGTAGTCCATTAAAGGAAAGTACAATACAAAGCAAAAAATAAAAGAAGACAATAAAACAGAAACAAAATACAGTCAATCAAAACAAATAAAACAAAAATAGAAAAATAAAATAAAAGTTTGTAAAACACTGGGTTGCCTCCTAGCAAGCGCTTCTTTAACATCACTAGCTTGACCCAATAAGCTCATGTCACATCTTTGATCTTGGTGTTAGTTTTTCCTTCTCCACACCAAATGGTCTTCAGTGATTTCCTGTTCACTTTTTTGATTTTTCTGGAAATTGGGGATTCAATCTCTATCAATCCATCAATTCTGAGTTCTTTCACAACCCATAGCTTCTTGTTGAATGTCACTGGAATCCCAGGTCTGAATTCTTCATGTTTCTCCAAGGGATCCTGATAAACACTTTTTCCTTTGTTATCTTTTTCTTCCTTTTGTACTTGTGACAAAAAACACTTTTTACCTTTCTTACATGGCTTGACAGCTTTAGTACTGGTCTCTGGTGTACCTCCACTTGAAGTCCTGAGACTAGTCTTCTTCACCTAGATTGGTTGTTCAACATTGAAGACATTGAAAATCACCTCCTCTTCTTGGTCTTTAAGTGTTATAGTTCCATTGTCAACATTAATGATCACCTTGGCCGTTTTCATGAATGGCCTTCCAAGAATAATAGGGATCTTCAAATCTTCCGCCTTCTCCATTATCACAAAATCTACCAGGAATCTGAGATTTGCAATTTGAACCATCACATCTTCCACCATATATAGGGATTTTTGGTGGATCCATCAACCATAAACAGAGTTATCCTTGCCGGTTTGACTTCAAGACCACCAATCTTTTCAAGAACAGATAAGGACATCAAATTAATACTAGACCCTAAATCAATTAGGGCTTTCCCTATTTTATGCTTTCCGATAGTACAAGGAATGGTGAAACTTCTTGGATCTTCAACCTTAGGAGGAAGTGCCTTTTGTAAGATCACACTACACTCTTCCTGTACCTCCATTGTTTCCTCTTTTAAATTTTCTTTTCTTTTAAGGAGTTTCTTCAAAAACTCAGCATATTCGGGAATCTGTTGCAATTCTTCAGTCACAGGAATTCTAATCCCCAATTCCCTAGAGATTTCTTCAACGCACCCTAATTGTTTCTTTTTTTCTCTTCTGAAGCACTTTTTAGGTTGATTGAACTTTTTCTCTAATTTTTCTTTTTTTCTCTTAACCTCTTCTTTTTTTCTCTCTCTCACTCTCCTCTCTTTGTTTTTCTTTTTCAATCAAATTTTCTTTTTCTTTTCTCTATATTTTTTTCTCATCTTTTTCTTTTCTCTCACTCTCTTCTTTTTCTTTCTCACTCAACTTTTCTTTTTCTTTCTTTCTCTCATCTTTCATACTCACAATAGCCTTACATTCTTCTTTGGGGTTAACTTCAGTATTAGCCCCAAAACTTCTGATAGGCATCTCTTCCAACTTCTTGGCCATTTGACCAACCTGCATCTCCAGGTTCCTTATAGCAGCTTCATTGCTTTTCTGAGTTTAAATACTTGCCTGAATGAATTGTTGGAGAGTCTCCTCAAGCTTTATAGTTCTGTCAAATAGAGAGGGTTGTTGTTGCCATTGTTGCTGCTTTTGTGGTGGTTTGTTGAATTGACCACCAGTTTGCCCAAACTGACTTTGTCCCATGCTAGGATGAGATTTCCACCCTTGATTGTAATTGTTGGGACGAAACTTGTTATCCATGTAATTAACTTCTTCATTTAGATTCTAGGGCACAACACATTGACCATTACTATGGTCATCACCACATAGTTCACAGAGTTGCTGGTGAACCTGTAAAACAATTTGGCATTCCTTTTGTGGCTGGGAAAGCTTCTTTGTTAAGACTTCTAGTTGTTGAGTGATAATCTTATTTTGAGCAAGCAGGGCATCATAAGACTGTAGTTATAAAACTCTCTTAGGTTGTGATGGAGGTCTTCTTTCATTGTTCATCTCATTATCATTGGTAGCCATGTTGTCAATTAATTCATAAGCTTCCTCTAGAGACTTGCACTTGATATTGCCTCCAGCTAAGGCATCCAGGATCAATTTGGTTTGTGAACAAAGACCTCCAAGGAAAAGAATGACTATCGTTGCTTCATCAAAACCGTGAGTAGGTGTCTTTCTCAGCAAGCTTTTGTATCTATCCCATGCTTGTCCTAATGATTCTTCCTAATGCTTCCCTTTGTTGATCTTTGATTGTGGAAAGTATTTATTCAAGAACTTAACAACCACATCTTCCCACTTAGTAAAGTTGTTTTCAGTAAAAGAGTTTAACCACAATTTAGCGTTGCCTCCCAATGAAAAAGGAAACAAGCTTAATCTAATAGCATCATTTGGCACTCCATTCAGCTTCACAGTGTTGCAGATTTCATTAAAAGTGGTTAGATGCTCATATGGACTTTCATTGGACAATCCATTGAATTGGTTGCTTTTTACTAGATGGATCAATGCAGGCTTCATCTCCATGCTTGTGGCGTTGACCATTGGCTTTGCAATGTTGTTAAAATGGTAAGGGCCAACAATACTTGCATAATCTGCCAAAGTGCGTCTGCCATCATTATTATCCATGCTTTCTTGATCTGATTCTAAGGCCTGTGAAATTCTTTTTAGAGAAGGTACTCTAGATAGTCTCTTTCTCAGTGGCCTTCTACTAAGTAGAGGTTCAGAACTTTTGTTGCTCCTTGTTCTAATTGTATCCTGCATAAACTAAAAACAAAACCCTAGAAAATATTGTTAGCACAAAAATAAAAATAAGAATAAAAGATACGAAAATAAAATCAAATAAAATCAAATCAAATCATATAAAATAAAATCAAATAAAATAGAATAGAGCCAAAATTAATTAAGAATCACACAAATAGAATAGTTTAAACCTTGAGCCCCTGACAACGGCGCCAAAAACTTGTTGATGGATTGGCAAGTGTACCAAATCGCACAAGTCATATAAAATGGTAAGACCAAGTACCGTATCCCAGAGGACGATCGACACTAAACAATTGTGTGATAACTCGATTAATTAAGACTTAAAAGAACGAGATCATTGATTTGGGATGCAAAACAGAAAATTAAATATGAATGCAAATTGATCAATAGTAGAGAACAAAACGATGAAGGAGATTGTTTATAAAATGAGATGATTATGTTGTTAGGGTTTGATTTCACCAAGTTTACTCTCATGTATATAAGAATTTCTCTTTATGCATTAGTGTTAACGTCACTCACTAAAGTACTTAGAATTCGATCCCTCGGCGCAATAAGCCTGCCTTAATTCCTAGTTCGTGCAATTCCTAGTGTTCCTAGAAAATTAAGTCTGAAGATCAAGAGCTTAAGACGACCAAGTACTCATACCCTCATCCTTGAGAAATATTACCCTTGGGAGAATTCAACAAGAACCTGAATTGTAAGGAACCGCCCGGCACTCATGCAATTCATAAATCATGCTACTAAATAAGTTAAATAGAGCAAGCATTCAAATAGATGATTTCCCTAACAATTAATGAAAAAACATACAAATTAAGAATCAATTCAAATACATGAGAGTTCACAAGGTTACATCATTCCCCAACAACAAATAGAGTTTAGTTCCCCATAGACATGGAGAAACTAGATGAACAATGGAAAAGCATGAGATAGCAAACCCCTAAAAGTAGAAGAGGAAGCTCCTGCCTTAATAACAGTGAAAAACTGTTATTTTTATGCTTAAAATTGACATCAAAAGCAACCTTTAAGACTTAGAAACTAGCTTGGAATCATGCTTTTGCTTATGATGTTGGAAATAAGAGAGTTGGACAGGTTTTATGCTTGATTTCCTTGTTTTTTCCGGTTTTGAGATGAATTTGATGAAAGAAGTGAAGTAGGAAAGAGATGGAATCAGAAAAGGACACAAAAAGTGCAAAAGAAGAGAAACCACAAGTACCGTTCAACGCTAATTACCGTTGAGCGACACTTCCAAGGACCCGTTGGCACCGCTGAGGGGAAAACCTGCCGCTGAGGGGCAGCATTGAAGTCACGCACTTTCCGCTGAGCAGTATTTACCGTTGAACGCCAGTTTTCTAGGCTTGGGCCTACTTTTCTGTAATTTTTAGAATACTATATAAGGTTTTAGTTAACCTAGGTCAGTCATCTTTGGTTGGAACGAAGCAGAAACACACTTTCCACCCCTTGGGGGTAGAATTGGAGATGGTGACGGCTCTCCTCTTCTCTTTCTCGAGTTTTTCTATGTCTTCCATTCTTTCATTCCATTGTTCATCTAGTTCTTCCATGATGGAGAACTAAACTTTTATTGTTGTTGGGGAGTCAATGTAATCCTTTTGAAACTCTCATGAATTGAATTTGTTCTTCAAGATCTTTTATAAGATAGATGCTTTCTTTCATTAATTGTTAGGGTTTTTTCTCTTTTCTCAAAGCATCCATTATTTAACTCATTCGATGTCATCAATATTGGTTTTGCCGATATGGACACATACGGGAAAATCTAGATCTGGGGAATCTCTCCCAATAGTAGTATAAACCTATACATAGGAGTATAATGGTTGGTTTCCTGTAAGCTTTTGTTAACAATAGTGCATGATTATTTGCTAGGGAGACAAGACATTGTAAACTAGTGATTATGATTAGGATTTCTTCATCGAGACATCGGGTTTAAGGTAATTTAGAGAGTGGCATTAACATTAATGAAAAGAAAGATAAATTCCTGAATACATGAGAGTGGATAGAATGAAATTGATAAACCTCAACAACATATTCATGCATATATTTCAATTCACGTGTTTTGTTTCTTCTTACCATTGATCAATCCATGCATTCATGTTTACTTTTGAGTATTTGCATTTAAATCTTAATCAATCAGTTTTGCAAGCCTTAGCTAATCAATAAACCACATAACTGTCTAGGCCGTGAGTCCTTTGGGAGAACAATACTTGGTCTTACCAAGTTTATTACTTGATACGATTCGGTTACACTTGCCGAGGGTTTAACAAGACTTTCACTCCTTTTTCGGGGATTGAAAATTTTTTCATCAAGTTTTTGGCGTCGTTGTCGGGGACTCGTGGTTTAACTAGTCTATTTGTGTGATTATTGATTACCTTTGACTTGATTTTTTAATTTTAATTTTTATCTTTTTGTTTTATCTTTTTATTTGAATTTTTTTTATTTTCTATCTTCTTATCTTTTCAATTCTATCTTTTGATTTTTTTATCTATATTCTCTATTTTTTTGTGCTAACAATTGTTTTAGTGCTCTCTTTTAATGGGCTAAATTCATGCATTTGGCTAACAAAAGGGTTACCAACAAATGGCCTTGATCATATGATGCAAACAAGCAAGTCATTCAATCATAGAAAACCTGGGCAAAGTCATTCATGCTTTCAAAGTAATAGTATTCAATCACAAAAAGTCTAGAGCTCAAAACCTCACATATAAGCTCATTCACATTCCACATACGCATCCTGCTTATCATCATAATCACAATCACAACATCATGCATTTGTTCACATAGCTCGTGAACCACCTGTATAAGCATATAATGTGCACAATCTCAACATCAATCAAGATCCAAACATCATCAAGCAATACTCATCATGCAATAAGTCATAAGCAAACCATCATAACAAATAAAGTTCAAATTGAGTACATCAAACCCTATTCTAAAAACAGAAGCAAATACGTTCAACAAAATAAAAGATAAGAAAAATCCTGCTCTAGTGTTGATAGCATCCATCAGTAGATATTATCTCAGCTCCTCATCAACTCATGCTATCATCACAGTCTTTCTCCTCTCCTTCTTCAGCATCTTCAAAATTATCATCCTCATCCTCTTCCTCCATAGCTGGAGCTTCAGCTACTCCATCTCTACTGGCTTGTGCCTGCTCCTCTCGCCATACTATCTTAGACAATGAGGAAGTGTTGCTCATGCTTAAAGGAAAGGAACTTGCTGGAATAGGGTTGATCTGGTTCCTTCTCCTTCCTTTTGAATACTATAGTCTTGAATCTCTTGCCCGATGAAGAGGTTATCCCTACATCAAACACCATTCATAAAACCACAAGAAACATCTTAAGAATTATTGAACCATAAACAACACCCTAAAACCATTCCTAATCACCGCTGAGGGCAATCAAAACCCCTCAGCGCAACCTGTGCAGCAAAACCAGCAAGCAAATTAGTGAAGAATGCTCTGGGAATGTGAAGAAATCAGCCCCTAATAGCAATTCTCTCACCAAACCCCAAACTTGGATGGAACCCTAGTGAGAAAGTGAAGGAGAGGTTTTGTAAATGGGGATGAAGGGAAAGGTGTAGAGAACTCTTAGAAAAGTGTTTAAGAGTGTGTGGGAGGAAAGAAATATGAAAATAGAACCAAAACTACACCCTAGGGTATAAAAATACCCTAATGGCATTGAAAAGTCCTTGTGATGATCCTTACTTGTAAATGTATTTGATTGTGGTTAAATGAAAGGAAAAGTTGATTCATGTGATATTATGATAGTAGAGTGAATGAGTGAATACTTCTTATACACTTGTGTGTTTGAGTGAAACACTTTATAAGGTGAGGTTAGATTCCATGAGCACATAAGAACATCTATGCTTAGTTGATTGATCATTCATGAAAATAGCATTTGTTGGATAGTATGTGAATGTGTGAACACTAAAGCATGTGCACATCTTGATTGAAATCTTTGTGATGAGCTAAATTGAGTACTTACTTGTCTTGAAAAAAAGATTTTTCAATATGGTGAACCATTGTATGGATTGGTAGAAGATTGAGTTACACCTTGTTTGCTTGAGGACAAGCAAAGTTCTAAGTTTGGGGTTCCAGATCCGGCTTCAGAGAGTAGAAGAGTGGGATGTTGTGTTGCTCCAGCCAGAGATACAAAACCTAGAGCGCATGGGTCCTTTAAATAGAGTCGGAACATTGTAGAAATAGAGTCTGGTCCAAAAGAGTCTGGGCTTGAGCCTTCAATTAGACGCCTGGGCTTCGGGGTCTGAAGCTCAAGTGACCTAGGAGGGTGCCCGGGCGGTGGGCGTCGTTTTTCCGAGGCTCAAGCTTCTAGATAGAACATCCAAGCTTCGTGCGGTTCCGCCTTTTGGTGCTTTTCCAAACCCTTCTTAGCTCTAACTCCTTAACACTTCATCTCTGCTTTCCTCATTCTCTCATTACCTATCAAAGCAAGGGAAATTAGTCATAAGATCATCAAATTCAACCTCAACTCTGTTATTCACACAACTTAATGAAAAAGCATGAGTCCAAGCAAGTTTCTAAGTGGAAAAGGGTGTATTTGGTATCAAAATTGCATCACAAGTAATGGTATTTTCAACTGTTAACATGAGTGCGAGACTTCTGCGCTGAGGGCTCTAGAAGGGCGCCTAAGCGTCGTACGAGCTTCAGCACCCTTCTCTTCTGGTGCTCTTTTTCTTTCCTTTCTGAGTTCCAACTTCTTGATATTTAATCATCTTCAAATTCATTCCAATTTCCTACAAAATAACAGTAATTTAGTGATAAAATTCTCAAGTGTAACCTAAACTCTCTTATTCACACAAATAAGCTAAAAACATGAGTTCAAGCAATCTTCTAAGTCAAAAAGGGTTGTTTTAGTATGAAAATTGTATCATAGATAACAATATATTCAACCGTTATCACACATCATAAGCAGTAGTATGTAGAACCAACAGTATGTCAACATATGCATTTATCAGCAATAAGCATTTCCATATTTACATATGTATTTTATCACACAAAAACATATTTCTGTAATGTCATGACAACATCTGTGTTGTTACAGTCAATGTGTTTTCATCATAAAAAACAAACACATCAGGGAGTGGGTTCAACACTTATATTGCCCCCTATCAACAAAAGTATACCTCAAAGTACTTATACATAAAATGAAGAGGAACTAAAGTGAGAAAGGCTCTATAAGAAACTAACACTTTAGAAGTCGAAGTAGAAAGCTCAACTTGTGATGAAATATCATTAATGTTAGGGAAGTTCAAGTAGAATTTTAAATGAAAAAGGTAAAGGAACAAAATACTTTGTCAATAAGAAGAAAGTCAATTTCATAAAAAACATGAGAGTCAAATGTAAATACAAATGTATAAAACTTTGGCTTATGAGAATAGAATATTTACAGCTAAAAAAGAAGCCTTAGTTCACAAGAAGAAAATTTTGATGGTCACTTGGGAACACTTAAACACAAATTTAAACTTAGGACTAGATGCATAATAGGCAATTATTTCCTTTAAGATAGTTGCTAAAAATTGATGGACTTTCCAATCTTGATTTCATTTCTTAAACAACATCTAATTTATCCTTCTCATAGTGTGATGAAGAGGAAAAAGGAAGATCTCTCCTATGAATATATTATTAATAGTTTCAATAAAATCTCGAAGCAATATTTCAAATTAGAATTTTTTTTTAAAGATTTGACCACTGAAAATCTAAAGTTTAGGAAGATTCAACTATTAACTAAATTATTAACTAATGAGAAGATTTCTATTTTAGGATAAACACATAAATCAAATGTCAAAAAAATGAAGCCTAGTTATAGCTCTAAAGCTCTAAAATTTTTATTTTCAATTACTCGATATACATTTAATAAGTTTGGTCTAGGATATCCCGAGAAGGTAAGTTCCACGTACTTCCTCCATTTTCCATGCTTCACGCGGGTTTCCTTTCATCCTCCTCCCTGTGCTCGTCCTGCATGGATGGATAGTGGTGTTCCTACAAAAGACCCATTGATGCCCAAGTTAGTAGGATGCTTCAGATAGTAATTAACACCATAAAAATGTGAACTTAAACAATTTAGCTCAATAACTACACCATTTATAAAGTAATTATGGGTTTGTTCGCTCTCACCTAAATGGGTAAGGGTAGGCCAGAATAACCCACTTACTTTCAATGTAGATTAATCCAAGCTAAAGAATAACACGACAATAGAGTATGATCGACTAACTTATGGTCGGGTAGGTAGAAGCCAACCTATGGTCAGGTTGATAGAGGCCAGTCTGGTAGAGACGGACTTTTGGTTGGGTTGGTAGTGAAGTACCTAAAATACACTAAAAGGGGGGGGGGGGTTGAATAATGTTAATGGAAAGATTCTTTTCACAATCCTTTTGATATACCAAATTGTCAAGTTTTGAGTTTTTCTAATAAACGCTTATTTGCTCAACCTAATAAATGATTATAAAGGATAGTTGCTTTTGACATGTTATTCAGAACGTACACTACAGAGTTTGTAAGAACTTTCTTTGTTGAAGAATAATCGTTTAGTGTAGAAGGTTCTTGTATTTAGAAATAAAAGTACAGTTGCAAGTTTTACAAGAGAAGAGATAAATACAGAGATATTTTTATACTGGTTCACTCCAACTAAGCTACGCGAGTCTCCTCTACAGAGAGTTCCACTATAATATTGACCAAGATTACAACTGAGTATTAACACTATTCATAGTCTTCTCTGTCAGCAAATAACATCCTGTTACCCTAAACTGGATAAGTACCTCAGTCAACGAATAACCTCTTGTTGCCCTACACTGGATGAGTATTTACACCACTCATAGTACTAAGCAACCTTGCCTAGATTTTCTTAACTCAATTGAGTTTAACAAGTGTTTTAATTCTTTTCATAATTGCAATCAATGATTGCTTAAGAGTACTTCAAACTATTATTCTCACAGAGAGGATATGATTACAATACAACAATTTAAACACTTGTAGATGTTTCTTTCTTTTCTCTTTCTCTCTTTCTTACAATTAGTAAGTAATATTACAATCAAGCTCAAGAGTATTGTCTTTCTGCTTTTCTTTTCTTCACTTTTTCTGCTTAGATGTTTTCTTTTTCTTGAGCTCTTTTTGTGCTTTTCTTTTGAATGCTTCTCAAAGGATGAATATTTTGTTGTATGTTATCTTCTTGATTCTTCATTTGAATGATCTTCTATTAAAAGGCTTTTTGGATAAGTGTTTGTTACACTAAGCTCTTGGCCTTGATACTTGTGTATTCTCTTTCTTTGTATACACTAGGCGCTGGTTAAAGTCAACTTGGCAGAGCATACATGTTTTTTCAGTACTTTGCTTGAAGTATGTTGTACCTTTTTTTAGACATCGTTTCAAGCGAAGAACATTATGTGAATATCTCTTTTGTCTCTAACGTCCACTTCTAATTTTTTAATTTAAATCTTGTGGATGTGTGTTAAGTAACTCATATGCAAAGAATATAGTATATTGTTCAGGCAGCATATTGTAAGAGTGTGTTAAGTAACAATATGTGAATATCACTTTTTTTGTTTTTGAATGTTGAGCATTTAATGTCATTTAATGTTTGGTCAGAACAACAAAGTGCTTTTTGATTTCCTACCGTTGAGGTAGTGTTTAACAATTAAGTTTTTCTTCTAAAGATACGAAGTGTTGAGCAAAGACGTCATCATCAGACGAAGTAATAATTTAGCTCATAGTATCCTTTAGACTGAGTAAGTTTCTTATGATTTTGCCTCTTTTGATAGATAGCGTTTAACATTGTTTATGTTTTCTTTGGTGTTTTAAGTTTTAGTCTTTTATAGTGTTTTGTGAATGACATCATCTTGACATTGTCTCGTTCTCTCAATAGTTAAATTGAATATCCTTTGGGTAAGATAAGCTTTACGCGTTTTGCTTTAACTCTCCTAGACATTTTTGACTTAACAGTCGTTTAGCATGGTGTTTGGGTGTTTTGAGTTAGTTATTTTTCTGTTTCCTAAAGTCCTAGGTATTTTCCTAAGGTTTTTCTATGTTGGGAATTTGGTTCTAAGTCTTATGTTTCTTCCTATGTTATTTCCAGATTATTATTTTGTTTAATGTTATTTGGTTAAACTTCAAAACATGAGATCGTTTAGGCATATAGACAATTTTTTCTTAACAATATCCCTCTTTTTAATGTTTAACAAATACACATCTAAGAGATATATAATCTTTCTTTAGTTCAACGTAGAGTCTTAAGTTTTATGTATTTTAGTTATTTGTGCGTTTTACATCTTTTATTGTTTTTATCTTTTGCATGCGGGTTAGTGGACAAAATTGAAATATATAAATCAGCAGTTAAGATAACACGTGATAAAAATATAAACCAAGATATAAATTAAACAACAAAACAAATACAATACATAATGATAACATCAACAATAAAATTTTATATTTAAACATAAAAACATATTACATGAATATAAATATGGACTCCTAAGATGAACCTCTAAGAATTTGAAGACTCCCATGATTTTGTGTTTCCTTAACTTCTCGTGTACTCCCCTTGAGTACATACTTCTAGATGCTGATGTGTTTACTTTCTTTCTCTATTCTCCTCCTTATTTGATAAACCTCAAAAGGGAAGGAGAGAAAGGGCATCATAGCCTAACAATGAGATTGGTCTACATAAGATCATATTATAACAATGAAATAATATGATCATGAGACTAAAGGAGAAGAGGGTGGAGTATCATGGAGGGAGAGATGCTAAGGAAGAGGAAGAGACAGATCATGATAGAAGGAAAGAACGAAATTAGGGTAGGCGGGTGATAACAGTTGAAAAACTATTATTTTCATGCTTGAAATTGATACTAAAAGCAACCTTTAACACTTAGAAACTAGCTTGAAATCATGCTTTTATTCATATTTTCATAAATAAGAGAGCTGGACAGGTTTATTCTTGATTTCATTGTTTTTGTGCAGGTTTTAAGGTGAATTTGGTGAAAGAAGTGAAGAAGGAGAGAAATGAAATCAGAAAAGACATCAAAAAGTGCAAAAGGAGAAGTCGCAACTGCCGCTCAGCGGCAGTTTACCGCTGAGCGGCACTCAGAAGCTCACGGGAGATCCGCTGAGGGGCAAAATGGCCGCTGAGGGGAAGAAACCAACTCACGCACTTACCGCTGAGCGGCACACTTATGGGCTTGGGCCTAAATTTTCTGTAATTTTAGAATAGTATATAAGCTTTAGGACGTCCTAGGGTTTGTGGGTTGTGAAAGGCTATAAAGAGAAGGAGATGATAGAGATAGAGTCTCCACATTTTAGAAAAATCAAAGCAGTACACAGGAAACAACTGATGAGTTGGTGGGACAAGAACATCAACTATGAAGAAGGAATTTGAACTTTACTGGGTCAAGCTAATGACGTTAAAAGAGCGTTTGCTGGGAGGCAACCCAGTGATTTAAAAACTTTTGATTTTGTTTTGTAATTTTTAATTTGTGGACATTATTTTTGTAAATACTTTATTGGATATAGCATCTACTGAAGGATGCTAGGTGGTTAAGTATCTACTGAAGGATACTAAGTTTGTAACACCTATTGATGGGTGTTGGTAAGTCTGTAACACCTACTGATGGGTGTTGGTGGATTTTGGGTCAGGCTCGTGACGTTAAACAAGCGCTACCTGGAAGGCAACCCAGTTGATTGATTGTTTTTGTTTGTTTCATTGTAGTAGTATAATAGGGTTGTGCATAAGTAACCTGAGAATTTAATTGCAGGGAACTAGTGAGGGGCATGTTTAGGAGGCACGTAGGTTAAGAAAAGAAGGAGAAGAGCACTTCACGAAAGTGCCGCTGAGCGGCAAGTTACCGCTGAGCGGTACTATCGCAAAGTGGGCTTTAGTTTCCCCTTAGCGGGACCCGAGCCCATTAGGGTATTTTTATACCCTAAGCTGCGCATAAGCTTCTATTTTCAGGCTCTTCTCTGCACACTCACTCACACATACCTTTTCCAAGGTTCTCCACATCTTTTCCCTCTTCCCTCTTGAGAAAATCTCTCTTTCACTCACTTGCTCACTAGTTTTGCATCTAAGTTTGGGGTTGGGAGAGAGCATCATTGAAGGGGATGATTTCTTCATTGTGGTACTAATGCTTAACAATGTATCTTTTGGTTTTGTGAATTATGTTTGATGCAGGGATGGCCTCCTCATCAGGCAAAGAGAATCAAGACTATAAGATCCAAGAAGAAGGAGGATACAGAGGACAACTCAGATTG
Source organism: Vigna umbellata (assembly GCF_029865625.1). Classification (NCBI taxonomy): domain Eukaryota; kingdom Viridiplantae; phylum Streptophyta; class Magnoliopsida; order Fabales; family Fabaceae; genus Vigna; species Vigna umbellata. The sequence continues at coordinate 51,553,245 of NC_142168.1, read as the reverse complement.
AGAGGAGCTGAGATAGCATTTACTGATGAATGTTATTATGAACTTATGCTTTTGTTGGTTTAAGTGTTTTGTACGTATTGATTTTTGTTTTAGATTAAGGTTGATGTACTCTATTAGAAACCTGGTTTGTTATGATGGTTTGCTATTGACTGTGATTGTGTGATAAGTAATGCTTGATGATGATTATTGATTGATTGATGTTGAGATAGATGTGCACATTAAATGCTTATACAGGTGATTCACAAGCTTTGTGAACAAATGCAGGATATTATGATTGTGATTGTGAGATTAAGCAGGATGTGTATGTCAAATGTGAATGAGCCTATTTGTGAAGTTTTGAGCTCCAGAGTTTTTATTGATTGAATGTTATTACTTTGAAAGCATGAATGATTTTGCCCAGGTTTTCTATGATTGAATCAATTGCTTGTTTTGCATCATATGATCAAGGCCGTTTGTTGGAACCCTTTTTATTGGCCAAATTCATGAAGTTAGCCCACTAAAAGAGAACACTTTGTGTTCTATCCTTTGAACCCTTAGCCTTGAACATAAATTGAAAACCCTTGTTGAAAAGCTTTACCTTGAGTTAAGTAGAAAATCTTTTGTGGTATTGTTAAATGTTCAAGTTTGGGATTGTTGGGAAAGCATGAAAAAGAAAAAGGAAAAGCATTGAGCTAAAAGTTAAGAATAAGAATGTGAAAAGAAAAGAAAAAGAGAAAGAAAAGAAAAGAAAAAGCAAAGCTCAATGTAAAGACAAGTTGGGAAAAATAAGAATAATTGTGTTGTTATGATTCTCTTAACTCAAGGATTTTGTGATCCAGAAAAACCAATTTTCTTGATTAGCCCAGCCACGTTATAAGCCATTGAAAAGTCCTTGTGATGATGCATGCTTGTAAATGTTTTGATTGTGGTTAAATGAAAGTTAAAGTTGATTCATGTGACATTGTGATAGTGGAGTGAATGAGTGATTACCTCTTATACACTTGTGTGTGAGTGAAACACTTTACCTGGTGAGGAAGTATTCCATGAGCACATGAACATCCATGCTTAATTGATTGATCATTCATGAAAAATAGCATTTTTTTGATATTAACTGACTTTGTGAACACTAAAGCATGTGCACATCTTGATTGAAATTTTGGTCAAAAGTTTGATTGAAGTCTTTGCTTATCTTGAAAAGAAATTTTTGAATGAGTGAACCATCATATGAATTGGTAGAAGATTGAGTTACATCTTGTTTGCTTGAGGACAAGCAAAGTTCTAAGTTTGGGATTGTGATAACAGTTGAAAAATTGTTATTTTCATGCTTGAAATTGATACTAAAAGCAACATTTAACACTTAGAAACTAGCTTGAAATCATGCTTTTATTCATATTTTCAGAAATAAGAGAGCTGGACAGGTTTATGCTTGATTTCAGTGTTTTTGTGTAGGTTTTAAGGTGAATTTGGTGAAAGAAGTGAAGAAGGAGAGAGATGAAATCAGAAAAGACATCAAAAAGTGCAAAAGGAGAAGCCGCAACTACCGCTCAGCAGCAGTTTACCGCTGAGCGGCACTCAGAAGCTCACGGGGGATCCACTGAGGGGCAAAATGGCCGCTGAGGGGAAGAAACCAACTCACGCACTTACCGCTGAGCGGCACACTTATGGGCTTGGGCCTAAATTTTCTATAGTTTTAGAATAGTATATAAGCTTTAGGACGTCCTAGGGTTTGTATCTTTGGCAGAAACGAAGCAAACACTCTCTCTTCCACCCCTTTGAAGGAGGATCTTGGATGCTCAGGCTACCTCTTCACCTTTCTAGGGCTTTATCTTTCATTCTTTCATTATTATTCATCTAGTTTCACCATGAATATGGTGAACTAAACCTTGTATTGTTGTTGGGGAATCAATGTAGTCTTGTGAAACTCTCATATATGGAATTTGTTTTTACATCTTATATTTAAGACCTATGCTTTCTTTCATTATTAGTTAGGGTTTTTCCTCTTTGCTCAATGCTTGCTTTGTTTAACTCATTCAATGCATGATTATTGATTTTGTCGATACGGGAACATATGGGGAAGTCTAGATCCGGGGAATTTCTCCCAATAGTATATTGGTTGCCGTTAAGCTCCTGCACTAAAAGAACTAATTATTAGGAATGCTAGGAATCGTATGAACTCGTAATTAGGGATAGGCCTTCTTGCAAGGTAAGTTAGAGAGTGGCATTAACAATGATGAAAAGAATGTTGAATTCCTAAAGTATATGAGAGTGGATAAGATGAAATTGATAACCCCAACAACATACTCATCCATATATTCCATTGAAGTGTTTGTATTTTGTTTTAGCCATTGATCAAATTCATGCATACATGTTTATTTTCTGTTTTGCATATTAAACTCCACTTATTTCGTTCTTAAGTCTTAAATAATCAACGAATCACATAACTAAACTAGGTTGTGAGTCCTTTGGGAGAACGATACTTGGTCTTACCGAGTTTATTACTTGAAACGATTCGGTCACACTTGCCGATTGTTCAACAAGTTTGTGGCCCCGTTTTTCGGTGTTCATAAATTTTTCAGCGGGTAGGGTAAAATTTGATGATGGAGGGTGTAGCTAAGGTAGAAGAACTACGTGCATAAGGCAGATAAGTTCTTAATACAAGAGTAGGAAATGATGTTGGATTATCTTATTCATCTTGTTCTGATGATCGGATGAGATGATGATGATGGTCAAGAGGTTTAGAAGAATGCTTCATTGGTTTGGAATGTTGAGAGGTTGGGATTAGAGATTTAAAAGAGCATGACAGCGAGAGAGAATTAGGTTTTGAGAGAAGACTTCATCGTTAGACCAAGTAATAGTTTAGCTCATAGTATCATTTAGACTCAGTAAACCTTTCTTGTGATTTTGCCTCTTTTTATAGATAATGTTTAGCATTATTTGTGTTTTCTTATGTGTTTTAAGTTTAAGTCTTTTAGAGTATTTTTTTCAATGGCATTGTTTTGACATTGTTTCATTTTCCCGAAAGTTAAACTGAATACCCTTTGTGTATGATAAGTTTTACGCGTTTAGATTTTGATTTAGCAATTATTTAACATGGCTATTAGGTGTTTTAACTTAATTGTTTTTCTCTTTTTTAAAGTTTAGGTATTTTTTATAAGGTTTTTCTATGTTGAGAATTTGATTTTAAGTCTTATATTTCTTCTTATATTATTTTCAATTATTATTTCGTTTAATATTATTTTTTTAAACTTTAAAATATGAGAGTATTTAAACATATTTTTTTCGTAGAAACCGACTTATAGTTAGGTTGATAGAAGTTCGACTTATAGTTAGGTTGATAGAAGTTGATTTATAGCCTGAGAACATATGTTATGTATAACACACAAGGATAAAACATGTATGATTAATTTGATTGTACTGAAGTATTATTAAACTCTAATATACTTTCATAGATAATTTATTATAACTAAAATTTTCTTTCTCACAAGAGTTACAAAAAGAATTTCAGAGATAATAACTCAATTTTTACTTTTGTATTCACTCACAGTATAAACATGTTAAAAAATTTTAATAATTGAAAATGTAACATCATACTTTACGCAAGATATCTATATATACAACATGAATTTAACAAACTCCACAAGAATTGTATTACTCAAAAGAACTTGTGACACTTAGATGAAAAGAAACAAATTAAATTCAATTAACATGAATGATGTCCACGTAAAAAAAAAAACACATTGTTTTAAGGAAAACGTTTCTTTAACAACTATATCCTACCAATTTTTTGACAACGCCATGTGGTGATGTTTCATTGGTTGGTTTTAAAAGGTTTTTTTAAAAAGGTGGAATTTGTTTAGAAGGACAATTTTGGAATGAATTAGGACAGAAACTCCTTTTGGCAGTTTATTTTTTCAGATTCACTCTTTTTTGCAGCTTGGTTTTCTCAACTCTCTCTCCATCATTGAAGCTTCCATCTCTCTCCACCATTGAAGCATCCATCTCTCTCCACCATTTCGGTCTTCTTCGTTCCTTGTTTTCTTCACTCTTTGTCCACAATTGAAATGTTGTTTCTCTCTCCCCTTTCAGTTTGAGTTCGACTTTTCTTACTTCGTTTTTTGGGTCATTTGGTCACTGTCAAGGATTTCGTCTCTCTCTTTACCCATTTCCCCATTTTTTGATGGTGTGACCGTGGGCTCGTTGGCGGTATATATCCCTCATTCTAGAATTTTGTTGATTTTGGCGTGCATTGTCGTTGGCGGCATTTTCGTGGTTGTGTAAGTCTTTGGCTTTTGTCTCCCATTGCGGTTAGCGGTATTTCTCCCAAGGTTTGGGTTTTTTCGCACACACCGTCGAGGTTGGTATCACCAAGATTTGGGCTTTTTCGCACACACCATTGATTTATTACCAAACTTCACATTAGAAGTTGTGGAAACCATCAACCATGACCAACAAGGGTCATTCATTCATAAAATCTTAAAAACACACTCATAACAAACAAAAAAACAATCATGGGGAGCGCGGTTGCCACACCTGGGTAGCACAGATCAACTTTCAGTACAAAACTACAAATTTAACCTGATAATCGATTACAGCCTTTCTGTAAGCGATTACAAGTGCATGTCTCCAGTGTGTATGGTGCAGGACCTGACCTGTGTTGCTAAGACCACCCAGGATGGGTCTTCCCTACACAGAAGACTTACCAAACTTCACACTAAAAGTTGTGGAAACCATCAAACATGACCAACAAGGGTCCTCCATTGACAATATCTTAAATAGATACTCACAACAAACAAAAAACAATCATGGGGAGCGCAATTGCCAAATTTGGGTAGCGCAGATCAACTTTCAGTACAAAACTACAATTTTAACCTGGTAATCGATTACAGCTTCTCTGTAAGCGATTACAAGTGCATATGGTGCAAGAACATGTTAGGTCATTGAATTGTTGACAAAAAATGTAATTTAAGTGCTTTCATGTAAGTTAGATGAGCTCTATAAGCATTTTTGGTCAATTTCTACCCTGGTAATCGATTACAGGAGTCTTGTAATCGATTACCAGAGGAAAAATGGTCATTTGTACAAAAACTTCAACTATACTCCCCACCTCGATGAACAACACTTCCCAACTTTGTTTTTCTGACCTTTGCTACTTGTTTTGTTCTTAACTTTCTCCACAAAACTCCAAATGACTTGAGATAAAACGAAAAATAACCCAATCCCAAAATACGAATATGGAAAACGAAAAAACTACATACCTTATTCGAAGCAGCAATGTCACCGGACGAACCCATTGCACAAAAAAAACTCACAACTTCGACACAATCGACACCGAACAGACCAACCACAGAGATCGCTGAACATAAGTCGCCCAAATCACGAACTCCAGAGACAAATATAGCCTTTGAATGGGGCCACCAACGAGGGCCACCGTCGAGGGCCACCGTCGAGGGCCACTAACGACGAAACTTGTTGAACGGGTCGAGAGAGAGATTCTTGAACAAGTAAGGAGAGATTCTTGAACGGGTCGAGAGAGATTCTTCAATGGGTCTAGAGGAAACTTCACCAAATAGAGAGTGAGAAGTTCAAATGAAGAATGAAAACCCTAAATTGGAGAGAAGGAATAGTGCTGAATGAAGAAGGGTGTTTCGGGGATATTAAAAAAAAAGTCTGACCCCTTTTCAAAAATAGATTTTTTTTTTAATAAAAATATTTAAAATGACCCAATAAAAAACGCTGACACGTTGTCAAATTTTTATCAAAATTGCGTTGTTAGAATATCGTTATCTTTGTTTTAAGCATAGATGAAACAACCTTTATCAAATGAATAATCAATACACTTTTTAGAGGATAAGCAGATAAAACACTTTTACCCATATAAGATACGATAGTGTTCATTCCATATATACTTGCAATGGCTTCTCATTAAAAAGCACACCTCAAAGTACACACGATTTTAATAAGCTACACAATCTTTTTACAAATTTTCTTCAATCAAATTCTTTTAATACATTCATAACTTGATATTCATAGCCTACTATTAACGGTTAATTTTTATTGTGATTAAAGTTATTTTTTATCTTCCAAAATAAATTTACTTACTATAAAAAAGAGCAGAAAATCCACGAATTTCAATAGGAACGTATGCAGTGTCCTTTTATTGCTTAACAAAATAAGTTTAAAAAATAAAACAGAAATAATACTTTGACAAAATACACCCACCATGATTGGAATTTCTTTGAAAAAGAAAGGCCCATATCATCAAGTAATTTATATATTCATTTAAAATCTTCCGAGTAATTTTCTAAAAACAATTTTTTTATAAGGTGGTTTCACATTATTTCATATGAACTGTTTTATTCAATTTAGTCAATGTAGCAGCATCTATGATCATAAGCACAACATTTATCTCACGGAAACTTTATTGACTAATGTTTACATTAAAATATTTTCAAAATTTCCCAACTTGCTAATCCAAGACTTATGCATGTGGTCTCTTTATAGAAACTTTATTGACTAGAATTTTTGCATTATAACATTTTCCAACTTTCTGTTCCAAATTTTTCTTCACTTTGCTCTCTTAAACTAAAACGAATGATCCCAATGCATTCATCAAAGTCAAAATTAGTGTGAATTCATTGCGTTTAAATTACTCCAATTTTGCTTTGGATTATTCTTTGGTTTGATTTTTTTGGCACACTGCAGCCATCATTATTTGGTATTATACCAAAGAGCCAATTGGTAAAGACCAATGCAAAAGAAAACAAAGATCAAAAGAAAACAAAATCATGATAAAGCCGTAAGAGGTAACCAAAGAAAGAAAGGGACACCTATAGTTCACATAATTATTATTCTAAATTATTAAAATCGACACGTGAGTTGACCAAAGTAAACTCTATAAAATCACTGTTCTATTTCCATTATAAGGAGTTTGTTCTATTCTCATAGATTTGGGTTTTCATTATATGATTGTAAATTTTGAATTTTCAATGTATGATAGTAATTAATGGTTTGTTGTTTGTGAGTACATATCAATAATTTCAAAGACATGATTAATTTTTTAATATTTCAAGGCTTAGTCTTTAATCAAACCCTATCAACAATTTGTTTTTGGGAAAAATCGCAATTAACAATATGTTTAGGTTTATATATCATTATATATGATCATAATTAATAATAAATAAACTGCAAATTTTATAAACGTATAATTTTAAACGTCGATTCAGAGATATATTTTTTAATAAAAGAATTAATGGTGAAACTAGTCTAACCACTCATTAAATCGAATAACAACTAATCCAAATAAAACAAATATGATATTTATATAACAAAATTAATATTTATATTATATACACCTGCATAAAAGTACAAGAATAACCCACTCAAACATGCTTAACCACGAAAATAATTAACCACATCGTGGGTATACGTCAAATATAATACTTATGTTGTACATAATCATTTATATTACTATTATATTTATTTATATAATCTAACTAGTGTTTCCTTAATTTAACATTAAAACTTTCACATTTATATTTGAATGTGAAAAATGAAAGTTACTAAAAGTAAGTTCTAACTTGGATATAGATAACATATTCTTTAACTTCTTCTAACATGAAATTAAATCTACAATGAATGAATAATAGATTGATTTCCCCTATTGATCACATGTCTTTTATTGAATCCCATGTCTATTATTCAATTTTTAAAACATATGTAGTTTTCTGTTTTTAATTTGGTCACTAATTTTTGTGCATTCATCCATATACGATTGAAAAAATATATATATATATATATATATATATATATATATATATATATATATATATATATAACTTCTTTAATTTCATGTGGTTTCAATAACTAATAAATTAGTTGTCATGGATGATATCTATTTAAAACCTTGTTAATTAATTTCATGATCATGGAAGCCCAGATTCCTCCACTGGTTGTATTATTTCTTGCGTGATTCTATTTCTGTCTTGTAATTTTGTCCCTTTATTCACACTTTACAAAAAAGAAAAAGAAACAGATTCTATTTTTATTACAATTTAAAATTTGATTTCTCCGTTATATAATATTTCGTTCTGTCAATATCAAATAGCAATTTCAATAATACAACATATTCAATTTACTAAAGGAGAATTGGGTATGCAATTTTATTCAACTGATAGTTCCTACATGTGATGCAGTAGTTCTTTAACAAAATCTTCATAAGTTTTGGGTATCAGGTTATTTTATGGGACAAGTAGATTCTTGAAATGACTCACATGAGTTTATTACTTTCAATTTAAGATTCATATTTTTAATTTTTTCCAAATAATTATTTATGAAAAATCGCATAAATATGTAGATTTAAATAAATAACTATTACACTTGTATTAATATAAATAATTTTATTTTCAATTAAACAGAAAGACAAAAATGTATTTTTATCATTCTTAAATTTTTAAAATAAAATTACTAATGAATAAAATCTTTAACATAACATCTAAGTAATATAATAGAAATAAGTAATAATGAACATCAAGGATACAAAAATTAAAGAAAAAAAAAATTAAACATGAAGAAAAGAAGAATAGAAGACGGAAGAAACATATTGAAAAGAAAATAACTCCATTGGTAGTCATAACATCATGGGTTCATTTCTATATAAATGAACGTTTTACCTTTAAGAGTACATAAGCTGTCTTCATAATATGTGCTTAAATGACAATTAATATTTCAAAATAAAAGTTAAAATCTTATTAATTAACATTTTTATAGGTTGTTTTTCCATTCACTTTATACTAAATTACACTTTTATTTTTTGTAGATGTTTAAAGTCTTCAAATCTTCTAAAATTTTTATAAATTATATTTCAAAATTTATTCAGATCTCAAAGCCCCTAGACCCTTACGCTAAAAACATAAAAGAATTCTTCCAGTCAAATAAACTATTTATGTTATATTTTCTATTAGTGTCTACAATTTAATTAACATCTTTATATTTTAAAAATATTTCTTCCAGCTTTATTACAAGTAAACAATTCAATATTCTGTTAGTTTATGATTGTATCCTTATAGTTTAAATATTAAAAATATTGTTTCCAGCTTTATTTACAAGTAAACTATTTAATATTCTGTTATCCTTTCTATGATTGTCTACAATATATTAAAATCAATATTAAATACTTTACAGTTTTCTTGTGAATCTTTTCAAACTTTGCATCATAAAATATATTTATATATATTTTTGCATACATATTGTTAATAATTTGTTAGATAAACACAGAATTATGCTAAATCATCAAGTACACGTATACTTTATGTTTGCCACATTGAAATTAAAGTATGAAAAGAAAAATAAATTCTAGGGAATTAGTTAGATGTAAAATTGCATAGTGAACCTAAATTGAATCTAACAATATATCTACATTTAATTCCAAAATATCTTTAGGTTCTTTTCTATCCCCAAATATGCATATATTATTAGATTCTTTCTTATCCCAATGGCATCGTAGGTTCTTTCTTAAGAAAGAAATTGAGAAAGAGAATTTAAAAAATATCGTTAGGTTCTTTCTTATCTCAACATGCATATTTTCTTCTAGAGTGTAAAATAATTTTTTTAAAGAAAACGTGATGTTATACTTACATTTAATTTCAAAAGGTGTTAGAAAATAGATATTTTATTGGACTTTGCTGCTCATGTTTTTCTAATATTAGAATAAAAATTGCTGAAGAAATATTTGGATTACCATTAATTTCTTATGGTTACAACTTGCAGCATGATGTGAAATGATTGTAGTCAAGGAAAGAGAAAAATGGAACTGGATTCTCAATTTCAGCTGACTCAATGTCTGTAAGTTTTGTTTTATGTTGTTCTTTTGTTTTTCCATTGCAAGAATTTGTGTTCATCTTCACACTATATTTCTTTTCCAATATCGTACACATTTCAAAACCTAACTAGTCAAAAACAAAAATAACTTTTCATGTGCAAGTTTTAGAATAACAAAATATAATATAATTTTAAAAATCTTACATAAAAATTAAAGATAAAATCAATTTTTAAAATATAAATAGAATAATTACAATTTTAAAAACTATTTTTATAATAATATATGTTAAGTTTAAATTTATTTTTAATATGATATCAAAATTTATCCTAATAAAATTTGAAAGACCTGTTATACCAATTACTATTAAATTATCACAGAGTTATTCACAAATATTTATTATCACATATGAAATATCTAATATCTTCATGAAATATATGTATAAAAAAATTTACATTGATTAAAAATAAGATAAATTTATATAAAAGTAATTCCCACTTTACACACTTTACGGAGATGAATTAGTTTTAAATAAATTTTAAAATATATTGCTATGCTTTGATGTCTCAATATTTTATGCTTACAGGAGTGTTTTCTGATAGGTTATTACAATGTAATTTTTTATCATTCAATTTTGCCAAAGGAAAGTGCCTGCAATATTCTTTTCTTTTAAAAAAAAAAAATTGCGGCATAGATATTAAAAATATACTCTTTGTCTCATACATGACTTATTGGACTTCTTAAAATATGTATAATAATGAGTTTTTCCTATACTACCCCCGTTAATATCTTCCCTACAATTATATTATATATTTTCCATGGGCGAATTTTGATTTTGGTGATTATTTTGCATTCTAAAATTTAAAATATCATTTCCAGTCTTTGTAGAAGTAGTGAAAAACTCAGAAACTTGTTATCTAGAAACAAAACACAATTTGAAATACTTTTATAAATATTACAAGTTTTTACCAAATACATCAAAACAAAACCCAGAATACTTACGTTCTACAAATATATAATTTTTCTCCACACATTTTCATATTTTAAAAATGTTTGATTTTTTTATTAATACTATAAAAAAAAGTTATAAAACAAAAGGAATCAACTTAATTAATTTTTTTTTTCACATGTAACTTTTCACATAAATTTAAGAAAATAATTCTATAATAATTACACAATAGCTAATTATTAGAAAGTGAACTTTATTTATAATTTATATGAAATCTCTAATATATATATATATATATATATATATATATATATATATATATATATATTATATGTATGTTAATTTGTTGAAGACTTAATATTTTAATTAAGTGTATGGCTACATATTTATGGAAATAGTATGTGAATCGAAAAATTTAGTTAAAATAAGAGACTTTTATACTATCTTAAAGTTTAAATTTAACTAAATTTCAAAAATTTTGTTTTAAATTTGAAAGTTTCACATGATAAAGTCAGTTTAAATACAAATATAACCTTATAAGTCAGTTTATTGGAATTGAGTTACACTTAAAGTTCATTTCTTAACATAGCATTAAATAATTTTTAGAACTTATCCTAAAAATATTTGTTGTTTGTTGGATATATGGTTTCACCCACTATAGGATCGTTACCATACCATCCACTATCTAATCTCACGTACGATCACCTATTAATGTCTAGTCCCACGTACTATATATGTATATATCTCAATGTGACAAAGGTGTATTGAAAATCACATATTGATTAGAGATAAAGATTAATTTAGAATATATAAGTGAGTACAACCTTCACCTTACGAGTTGAGTTTAAAAAATTAAATTAGACTTAAAGTCTATTTTTTAATATTAAAGATGAAATTATACTTATAATTAAACATAATGATAAATTTCGAATGATTACAATATTATTTTTTAAAGTAAAGATTAAACTTAAATTAATTAAAAGAAATACTTTTATGTGCAATTAATATAAAAATAATGTTAGAAACAAATATGAGGTGAAATAAGTAATTAGGTTACACATGACTGTTGGTGTGAAAGCATGGGTGAAGAATTTGCTGAGCTTTATCTTTGGTCGGGGTGATACATTGTTACATTACATACCTTAATTTCCACTATTAGTTGAGCAACGTAAGTAGCCAAGTGACACAAACAAAACTGGTCCACCACGTTGGAATTTTAATAAAATGCTATACTATTTGGCAACCTTTTGATGCCTACGTTCACACTCCAATTTTATTTTTCATATTTTTTGCTTAATTATGACCTCATTGACTTTGTAGATGCTTCTCTCAACCAGCCTCAAGAAAAAAATGCAACTTGTTCTTCGTTTGGTTCGTGCTCCCACGCCACGCCATAGTTGTTGCTATAAACTTGACTAGTTGGTTGCACTGCAACTATTGATGCTGACAACTGGTAGGTCCACTTGGCAATTGATTAATCACATCATCATTTTCTGCCAATTTTTCATATATAAACCTAATCAGTGACACGGACAAAAAGTGACAAAATAAATTGGTTCCAACAGCAAGATGAAAAACACAAGAAAAACTCAAAACTTCCCCATGATCGACCTCCTTTTAGTTTTAGTTCAAACATGTCGACAAGTGAATCTCGTGAGGGATTACTCGATCTTGGTCTCCAATTAATTCCACCAACCAAGTACACTTTCCAACCCTTCACCTATCTCCATGTCTCAGTTCGAGTCAACCTTTACTTTTTAACATGTTTATAACTCTTATATAGAGATGTAAAAATGTTCAAACACGTTAGTCAAAAAATTAATATTATTATTTTTAAATGGATCATATTGAGTTCCTCTAATTAATTTATTTTTATTTTATTATAATAAATATATAAAATAAATTACAAAAAAAAAACTATCTTAATTGAGTCAATTTAACTAACCTGAATCCGATTATTCAAGCTAAATTATAGTGAACCGAGTTAACATAACTAGTCTTTCTCACAACTCGTAATGAGCTACCAATCAGGGTAAGCTCTGTAGTATTATATTGCTATCATAGTATTTTTATTTTTTTTTAAATTAAAAGGACTAAAATAATCTTTTTGAATTTAAACAACTGAAACTTAATTAAATCCAAATTTAAGCGGTTAAGATATAATTAATCGTATATTAAGTATTGGATTTTTTTTTAAGTTGCTAACAAAATATTAGCCGAGTAACATTTTTGCAGAGAGTTAAAATAACATTCTCTAACTTGAAAAGTAAATTTGATCACTTAAAAATTACAATAATTATCATTTAACTAAAATAAAGCTGTCTTGTGCAATGGTACATTTATTTATTTCCTACAGTGTATTTATAAGTATGGTGGTCCCCCTCTCGGGATTAGACAACCAAGACTAACGAATGAATGTTCTTAATATGTGTGCTAATCCATTAATTTAACTCCACAGATCAAAAACTTGTGTAGTCAATGATAAAGGCACTTGTAGAAAGACAATTGGATGCTTAAGTTAGCATACAACTACACCAAGAATATAATAACAATAATAATATTATAATAATAAATGAGTGTACATTTTCAATGACATTAGAAACATATTATATAAGTATTAGACCTATAATTAACCTAACCTAAGTACTACATCAATAAATTACCTGACCTAGAATGTTTGACACCAGACCCAAAGCTACTTAAAACCATGATTACAAGTGTGTATACATGAAAATATACCACTAATGATTAACTTTAGTCAACTATCTTGCATATATAAGCATAAGTTTTTTTTTTTTTAATTTGGATCTGAGTAAATAATTAGTTCTATCAATTAGTCAGATAATTTGGAATTTGTTTCCTAATTATAAAGTTTAGAGTTTATTTTATAGATTTTGATTTATTAAGTAAGTTCTCCAAATTAACGATGAATATTTTTTATTCTTTAAATATTGAGTTAACATAATAATAGTTATTTTCTATATAAATATCTCAAATAAATAATTCATTTATATGTTGTATAATGGATGATTTTCCAAGAAAAAAAAATGAAATATAATTCAATTCATATTAACACTACTTTCAATACAAATAAGCTATGGTTTCTATATGAATTGTAAGCTTATTAGAACTCATAAACTACGGTTTAAAATCATAGTCTAATAATGTTTTCGTTGGAGTAATGAATTTAAAACTTTAAGAGTTTTTTTTCTTATACATAAGTATCTAAAAAAGGATCATGATAGAATTTGTAGCATATGAATAACAATAATGCAGGCATAGTTTTGATACCGGTAGGAGCAACATTAAAAAATACCACATAGAATAGATGTTTATTAAGTGGCATGATGATCTGAAAAACAAAGAAAATAGTCAATATTAACCTCTAGCTAGTACAGTTCATTTGAATTGATATCTGTGCAGAGAGATTGATACTGATAAGAGATTTCACAGAAGTATTATAATACCCTTATGATATTTGATTGGCAGCAGCATGTGCTTGGACCTTTTCTTGTTCAAAATGTTAGTCTAAGCACAGAGACAAAAACCTTGTAACCCTATCAGCTAAGGGAGCCGCAAGAGTCGTTTTTGACGAATACACATGAAACAAGAGAGGCATGTGTACCCACCAGAGGGCACTGGCCCACACATTTAATGTTCGGAAAGCCAAGTCGCGAAGGAAAAGGACCTGCTGGGATGTTACATGCTTCCTTGCTCCATCAAGGAACAAACAAAAGAAAAGAAAAGAGCTATTATTCTATATATCAATCACCTTTTTATATTCTTGATTCCTGCTAGTTTTATAGTATCAATTAGTGCTGATGATCTTTATTATGTCATGGTATCAAGAATAAAGGGGTTGCTTTTACATATTCTACTTGGTGTATGTAAGAAGGGGTTCTCTCTTCTTTATGATACTTCCACGAAGGTGAAAATTCCTGAGATTATTTTTGTGTTTTGCCTTTCATTATTGATCATAAAGTTTTCTAGTGTATTTTTGGTCCCATATTATTCGATGAAGTTAAACATAGATTTATGATACATTCAACATCATGTGTCTCTTTTACTAACTATGTGATAGATCAACCTCTGCATAATTTAAAGACTCAGTTTTATTATGTATATGTTGCATAACGTTCTTCAATGACTCAGAATATATATATTAAAATATATGTTTTGTCATTTATATATCGATGGCCATTCCATCTGAATTTAATGTGTAGTAGCTTTATCTTCTTTAAGTAAATCTGTATATGATGAATGATACCACTCATGTGTTATTTTATTTTACTTTGGTTATGCAAAAAGTTAAAAATCTATTGTTCTTTTTAAGGATCTGTTTTTCATTATTATTTTTCTAGCATTGTAGGGCAAAAGACTGCAAACAAACAGATACAGATACTACTGGCACCAACAACAAAAAACATGGCAGACTTGACTTTTCTACAACTAGGAGAAAGGCTATGCAGACCCTAACCCTAGGCCAATCATGAGAAAAAAATGCTGGCAAGTTGAAACATAAAATTTTTTGTTCAGTGAAGAGACCTAATTTTTTTAGGTTTGTTGTGCAAATCATCAGCTTGATATTAATCAGCCTTTTTCTCCCTTCTTAAGGCTTGATTCTTTGTTGTTTGATATGTCAATTAGTGCTGAACTTTATTATGTCATACATGGTATAAAGCATAAAGGACTTTGCTTTAAAATATTTTAGTTTGTGTTAGTAAGAAGGGTTCTATGCTTTTGTTAGATTGTATGGAGAGTGAAAAAACTATAGATATTATGGTTGGTCAATCAATGATGCTTAATTTACAATCTATTAACATACATAGATTTAAAATCACATTGATCACTTAACACAATTAATTCATCATTTACTATAACTTTTGTAGGTAGTGGGTATTATAGTAATTTGCAAATACATGTATTAAGAGAGGATGTGACAAATAATGTTACATAAATCAATACATGTACATATACATTTGCAAACACACACATATATAAGTATTATCTAGAACTTATACATATACTTTCTTATGTATATGACTATAATATCTCAAATACTCTTATTTAATATAATTTTTTACTGAAAAAAAATATAGATAGCATAACTCTTAAAATTTGAAATTTAAAATATAATGTTTTGGGTTGAAATTTAAAGTATAATTGTAATCTAATGAAAGTTGGTTGTTTCTAAACATCTTCAGCCAGGTTTCATTTTTCAAGATATATATAAAAAAAATAACATGAACCGACTTATAGTTGAATTCAATTAAACAAACAGACTAAATATCCTTAACCAAGAAAAGCCAAGATTTGAATTCTAATAGCTTAAAGTATGAAAACATATTCAACACAACCAACCCAAGTTTTATATGGTTATTATTTTTTTAACTAGTTTGACCGACCATGATTTTTGAAAGTTAATGAAAAGCTAAAAGTTCACCTTAACTTCCATACAATGCATAATTATTCTTATTTTTCCTTATTGGGTTTAGTGTTTGGGCTTTCTTTAGTGTTTACAGCTTATTGAAGGCTAAATCATTTTAAACATATATTCTCTACCCACATGGTTGATAAATATATAACCTTAAAACGAAATTAATATTGATTTTAATTATTAGAAAAAAATATTTCTAGATATTTAGATTGGTGTATAAATAAGATAGTTTGGAATTCTAAACTTACATGAAAATTGGAAAATAAAATACTATGTAATTAACCTTTGTTCTTTTAAAAAAAATCATTGAAAAAATGGTATATCAATAATTTTTTTACAAATCTTCTTGTGGTATTTATTTCTCTTATGTTTTTTTGTCTCTCTTTTTTATTTTGGCATTATTTTTAATATCACTTTTGCTTTTTAATAATATTCTTATTTTTCAGTCTTTTGTATTTTACTCTTTCTTTGGTTTTATTGACAAAGAAATTAATTTCATGAAAAAAAAATTGCATTGAAAAATGAAAGTTGTTGAATCAAAGAAGGTTAATACCTTTAATTTTGATGTATATAATAAACAAAAGTGTTTTAATTATACAGATAAATGATTGTCTAACAAATGAAGTTATATAATTAGTTTCAGTTGAAGGTCTTTATATATCACTTAGGAATTAACTTAAATGAAATGAATAATTTTTATTATCCTTGATTTGTTATTCTTCAAGAGTTCTACAATTTGAAGCCATTCTTCAAAAGGGTGTTGGTATTTTCGCAAAAGGAAAAGATATACTCTTTCTCAAAGAACCATCAAGAGAGAGTGTTGAAACTCAATATAACTTACAAAACAATTATCACTTACTTTATAATAATCATATATTATATATTAGATGATACTTAACTCATCATTAGACTTGTCATTCTGCACGAAGTGATGACAACACATACATGTTATCATGAAAAAAACAGAAATGTGTCTTTATGTTTGATACATATGTTGCTAAACTGATTGTTATACATACTCATTGTGATCATAAATATGTTTACTTTTGTTGTATGCATTCTCAAGTATTCATATGTTAAAACCACTTGCACAAAGCAAATCATTATGAAGTAATCGATTACACTCGTTTAGTAATCAATTAAGTTCATCAGATAGCTTATCCTTAACTCTGTGGCAAACTACACAAGTTTAAATCGATTACAAGTTTAAATCAATTACATTATGTATAAAATCGATTAAAACTCGTGTCTTTGCATACACCTGTTTGAAATGTGCAGTGATGTGTTTTTGAAGAAAAAGTTTTCAAAAATGTCTAAGTGTAGGACTTAACCGATTACACTGTTCAAGTAATCAATTAAGTCTGGTATTACACTAGTAAAAAAATAGTCTTTTAACGCGCTTAATATGCCTCGGCTTTCACACAACCGAAGCATATTAAAACACGATGGCATTTTCATAATTAAGGCGAACTTATATGTCTCGGTTTAGTGGGAGCCGAAGCCTATGCACTCTACTCCTTCGGTTATTTATGAAACTTAAGCATAAAACCCTCTATGAAGCCCTACTGCTTCGGTCTTTTACGAACCGAAGCCCACCCAACCTCATTTCATTTCTCTCAATTCATCTTCGTCGCATCTACATTTTTTCTTCACAAAGAACTTCATTTCTCTTCAAACACATCTTGTGCCTCAAGGTATTTCTTCTTCTTCACCAAATCATCATCGTCTTCATTACCTTGCGCATCTCCTCCAACACCAAACCGCATACTATGTTAGGGTTTCTCTTCCATTTCGCCTTTCCCTTTGTTTTCACCGATTAAAATCCATTTTCCACATTTTCCACCAATTAAACACCCTTCTATTGATTGATTCTTCGATTAGCGCCATTCTCACCGTTCAATCTCCATTTCACACCGATTAATCAGTTCATTTTATGTTTCCCCCTTTTCTAGGGTTCCAACACTCCATTTTAGGGTTCTTCGTGTTTCTAGGGTTTTCTACCGTTCAAACCCTAGCTTCTTGTGTTCTAGTGATTTTGATCTTAGTTTTGTGACCGGTTAGGGTTTTCACTATTCTTCTTCACTTCTTCGATCCGTTTTAAGGTTCTTTGAGTTTTCGTCAAATTTCGCTGTGTTTCTCTGTACGAGGAAGCTTGAGGATGTTCGATTCACGATCACACAGCTCCAATAGATCTTCTACTCACATGTCTTCCATCAACTTTACTATGAGGATTGTGTCCCTAGGGTTGGATTTTGATGGGATGGTATCTTTTTATTGTGTTTGGATTGAGCTTATGCTTTGGGTTTTGGCAGCACTTCACCATCTATGGTTACGCACGAAGTAAGATGACTGATGCAAAACTGAGAAATATGGTTAGCAAGAACCTCACTTGTAGAATTGATAGGTGATTATCAGATCTTAATGTTTATGATGGTTATGGTTAGGCTACATATTTAATGTTTTGTTGTGAAATTTCAGAGAGAATTGCAATGAGAAGATGGAGCAATTCCTAAAAACATGTTTCTATCATTGGTCAATATGATTCTCGGGAAAACTTTGCAGTGCTACACAAGAAGCTTAAGGAACAAGAGAGGTAGTTGGATTGGAAAGGGGATAATATGATCTGTTCTTGTATTCTGGATGATTTTTTTCCACTTCTTGGATGCCCAATTTGGCAGCAATATGTAGATTTTGTTCTGGAATTGTTTTGTTCGTTTTATTTTGTTTAGATGAAATTACCTGTGAAGTTGGTGGTTATATGTGAAATTGGTGTTTTTTATTTGGTTCTTGTTTCGTTTTTTTAGGTTGTTCTGGACCTATGCTCTCTTTGACTTCAAATAAAAGAGAAAGTTGATAAGGAGAAATGGGTTTAAAGGTTTGAACGTGGTTGGGTTGTCTTTCTGTAGTAGGTTAGAGTAATTATATTAAAATATTATATTGAATTAAGAATGGGGTATTGGTTGTTTCGTTCATAAATTATTTGATAAGTTGTAATACCTTTTTATCGGTTTGAATTATGGAAATAATGTAGTCCATATGTATTTAAGATGGAATAAAGTCTTTGTTGAGTTAAAGAGGTAAAAATTGATGAAACATGCAGTTTGTTTTTAGGGAGAGGGGTATTGACGTGAATTAAGAAGTAAAACGAGATTTGATGAGGAAAAATATGTTATTAAATTGTGAGGAGCTATAGTTATTGGTGTTATACTTTGTACTGGATAAACGAAACAGAGGAATTGTGAAAACTAAAATATATTAAGGTTCTAGAATTTATTTATCGTTTAGATATTTTTCTTATATGTACAGGGTGATTTTGAGTTATGGTTTAAGGGTCTTAGATATATTGGATGTGGTGGCGTGGTGCTTCTTGGAGCGGCGGTGGTTGGAGGGATCTTCCATGGTGGAGTCTGCTGAAGCAAAGTTTGGTATCTTCTGGAAGCACTTGACATGGGAGCTCCACCAAAGTTTGGCTAGTCTTTATTTTTATTGAATTTTCCAAGATACTGCCTCAGTTCAAAAGAGAACCGAGGCGAAAAGTCCTTTAAAAAAAGGGATAAAATCCTACTGCCTCGGTTACTTTTGAATCGGGGTAAAATCCTATCCCTTTTTGCCTCAGTCCACAACCGAGGTTAAGAGGGATAGACTTTTTGCCTCGTCTGTATATACCTCAGTTCTAGAACCGTTGTTTATGGGCGAAAATAACCGCTGTCTCTTGACTACACTAGTGTTAATTGAAAATTTTTTCAAGCTAAGTCTAACTGTAATAACAATCATATTTTCAAATGTTTTGACTTACTGTTAACATGCAATCGATTACATTATTTGGGTATTCGATTAAATTTGTTGCAATGTAATCATGGTATAAACTCTGTTAAAGCATAATGGATTACATTATTTTAGTAATCGATTAAAGTGCGTCTGATATGAGAAATTCTATATAATAACATGTTGTGCGGTGTATTAACAACTTTTGACACTTTGATCATTTGAGAATTTTCATATATGATATTAGAGAGTTTAGAAAGAGATTACAGTGTGCCTAGTGCTCCAAGAATCAAGATTCAAAGGTTTTGAAGACTTTTTAGAATTCTTGAAGCTTAGCATTGGACTTCTTTTGGCTGATCATTTCTGCACAATTAAGGTGTATTCTTATCTTATCAGAAATCTTGTTTAGCAATCTAGGATTTGTTGTTTCCATGTGCGTGTTTCCAGGAAGAAGAACTTGGTGTTCTTGGTACTTTGAGAAAGGTGTCAAAGGGTTACTATAGTGAAAATGATTGTTCTTCTGCAGGTTTTGTGTTTGCTATATTAGATTGGTGTGAGTTAGAGAGGTGTTTTACATTTTGGCAGTGTGGTCTATGTAAAGCCTTGTTGTAAAAACTCAAAATCTTTATAGTGGAAAGTCTTTCAATCTAAGGTTGATTGAGAGAGAATTGATGTAGGTATTGAGGCCGAACTAGGATAAAAAGACTGTGTTTGTTTTCTATCCTTAATCTCCCTATTGCATTATTTTGATATTTCTATTGTGCACATTTAAAGATCATCTAAAGTTTCCAAAAAGATTAAAAAAGAAAGTGTTTTTATTGATTACCAATTCACCCCCCCCCTCTTGGTAAGAGAAACAAGCCATAACTTTTCTTACAATAAATGGTAGGAAGAAACTTCATGTCCTAATCCTCTAAAGATGTTCTATTAAATACTAAAGAAGTGAGTGCAGAGAGTCTCTTGAGTTTTTCTCTAAATCTCTCTAAAAGTCCTCCGAAAAAGTCCCCCGAAATTGTTTTGTATATAGGCTCTGACAACGTGGCTCCAGCTGTAGTTCATACCTCCAATCGTGAGGTTTCCTCCATAGGTAGGTTTCCTCCCTAATTAGGTTTACTCTATGGCTTAACTTGTGCATTCCTAGGTTGGAGGCTCATGAGATTATTTCATTGATAAAAGATTCTCCATGGCTTTAGCCTTAGGTCAAGGCTTAACGAAACCATCCATGATGGATTTTCTCTATTAAGCTCAAGCCCCCGTTTTAGCATTGTATGCATAGTGTAGTTAAATTATTGTAAAATTCTTGGAATTTCTTTATTTTTTTTGTTTAAAATTCAACTTTGACTCTCTCATTTCTTCTAAACCTACAAAACAAGTAAAATTAGCGTGATTAACATGGATTTTTCACATAATTATAAGATAAGTGCCAATTCAATATTAAAATTCACTCATACTTAGGGCTGGGCATAATTCACAAAACTGTACTGAAATTATAATTAACTGAATTATATTATACTTAAAAAAACTAAACTTATTTTAACTAAAACTAATTAAACTATTTTACAGTTCAGTTAAAACAAACTGAACTCTATGCAGTTAACTGTGAACCACAGTTTTCACTCCCAAATTGAAAACCCTTGAAGCTAGGGTTCGAGAGGATTGAGAGAAATTGGAAGAGAGTTCCATGGTTCCTTCGCGATGATGGACTAGGAGGCTCGATTCAATGGACCAGAGGTTGCCTACAAAGATTGAAGCTACAAAAGGGGATGATTGAGGGGCAAAGCTGGTGCGAAGTCACTCGAAGAGGAGCTGTTTCGCTGGTTTGGGTTTTTCTTTCCCTTCCCTTTTTCCTTCCTTTAGTTTTTCTATAAAAAATGTTGTATAATAGTTTTTCTGTGGGGTTAGTTTTGATTACTCTAGGTTCTTTTTCAGTTTGATGGTGATTAGAAGATAATAGAGTTTTCAGTTTTTGAACAGTCGAAGGCTCGCCGCCGTTCGAAGGCTCGCCGCCGTTCGAAGGCTCGCCGCCGTTCGAAGGCTCGCCGCCGTTCGCAGGCTCGCCGCCGTCGAAGGTTCACCGCCGAAGGCTTTGCCACACTCTGCCGTAACACTTCTCCTTTAGCTGGAACTGTGCAACCCAAAGGTAATAATGTTTTTCCCTTTCCCTTTCAAAAGGGATATATGTTATGACTTTCTTGCATTATAAAGGAGTGTTTGTTTTAAGACCTTATTGTGGAGTCATTGTATCTGTGAATGATCTTTGCTTTAGCTAAAAAATTATGCTTATATTGGAATGTTTGTGCTAATAAATCTTTGTGGTATATTGGAATGGTTAACAAGATTTGTTGATACAATGTAGAATGAAAATTCATTGATTTGAGCATTATCATTTATCATTGATTTAGCAGACACCAACATGGCCTTTCAGAGGTTAGGAGCAGGTAATAGATAAAGCCATTTTCTTCAACTTTACTGGGGTAAACACCCACTTCTCTCTTTCAGTGTTATCACACAGGAATATATAATCTTGCAAGAAAAGTCACAACACAACAAACACAACAGGCATATGTACATTTCATATCTCCTTATATATAAACATGTCACATGTTTAGGAATGGACATCTTGACAATCATGTTCTGGATGACTTCATCCTGTATAATAATATCATTTGGTCCTTTAAAAAATCACTAATTTCATATTTGATTCAGCCATGTTTTGTTACCGAAATGATTCCTCTGATAGTCTTATGTTTGATTTTTGGGTGTTTAACTGTATTTTTAGTGTAAATTTTTTAGCATAAGCATTCAGTAGGAATTTAGCATGTCATAACACTATATTAATGAATAGAATGACGTGATAATAGGATAAATTCCTATTAGATATGTGTGAAAAGCTTTCCATGCATATAATTTAACTCTTTTTTTTTCATTTGATCATTCTTAAATGTTACAAAAATTTCATTTGATCTCTCTACACCAGAGACCAGGTAGAAATTCTAGTTTCTGCATAATATAATTTTAGCAGTCCAGTTCATTAGTTCAGCATTAGTTAATTTGTCTTTTAAATTTTGTTGAAACTTAGGAAATTATAATAGAAATAAAATTATGCATAATGTACATAGAATTATTTCAACTTAATGTAATTATTATTATCAATTGAAGTTAGATTGTGGCAAATGGATTCTCTTTTCATATTATCTTTTTTAGTCAATTCATAAACTTGTTTAACTTTTCATTTCCCATGTTTAACATCAGGTACCAGTTCTGGCCTTACACTAAGCTAATGATCATCTTCTGGCTCATTGTGCCAGACTTTGGACGGGCTTCTTATGCCTACAATAATATTATTCGAACATGCATCTCAAATCCACAAGCAAGCATACGTAGTTTAAATAACTGGAGGAAGATTTTTGTCAAGAAAGATAAAGATAACTTTTTACTGCATGCAGATAGATATTTAGAAGAGAATGGAACAGAAGCCTTAATGAAACTCATTGCTAGCAAGGTAAACATCTATATTGTTGTAAGTTTGTGAATCCATGAAAAATGTCTTTCTATTGGCAATTGAAAAATTCTGCTGATTCTCCTTTTCTTCTATTGTAGAACACGACTAACAAACCTGATGCACAAGCAACAAATGCAAGTAGAGTTACTGACCATGAAGAGATGCAACAGGTGAAGTTTTTATGTTGCTGGTGCAGTTATGAAACTAATTTGATTCTTGTTACAAGCTCTTGTATGAGTCATTTCAACCCATCCAAGTCCTCTTGTGAGAGTTGTTAATGAAATAGCATCTTGCGCAGACAAATGTGAAAAATCTCCAAACAGAGCTTCAAATTGTTATGCTAATCTTGCAGTTTTAGCCGTTGTTACTTGGCAAGTCTTGTTTGTCTCAATCCCAATGATTTATTTTGCAATCAGCTTGCAGGTGATGACCAAATTCTTCTTTGGATTACATTACATTGATAATGTTTTATTATGTTTTATTTGTATTAGCCTAATAAAACATAATGCTTTTTACAGTTCGTTGGCTGGTCCAGTTTGGAATGAAAAGCAGTGATGTGCAACAGGATTACTCAGTTTGGAATGAAAAGCAGTGATGTGCAACAGGATTACTGCATGCATTATAAGTAAACTAAAAATTAGTTTACTGAACTGCACTGTACTATGAGTGGACTAAAAACCAGTGCAGTTCAGTTCACCCGAACTACTTTTAGTTCAGTTTAGTTTAGGAGAACTGTTTTATAGTTAACTGCAAATTTTTATAGTATAGTGCAGTGCAGTATACTTTGCCCACCCCTACTCATACTAATTTTTATTGAATTTTCCAAGATACTGTCTCAGTTCAAAGAGAACCGAGGCGAAAAGTCCTTTAAAAAAAGGGATAAAATCTTAATGCCTCGGTTACTTTTGAATCGGGGTAAAATCCTATCCCTTTTTGCCTCGGTCCACAACCGAGGTTAAGAGGGATAAACTTTTTGCCTCGCCTGTATATACCTCGGTTCTAGAACCGTTGTTTATGGGTGAAAATAATCGTTGTCCTTTCTCTTGACTACACTAGTGTTAATTGAAAAGTTTTTCAAGCTAAGTCTAACTGTAATAACAATCATATTTTCAAATGTTTTGACTTACTGTTAACATGCAATCGATTACATTATTTGCATATTCGATTAAATCTGTTGCAATGTAATCATGGTATAAACTCTGTTAAAGCATAATGGATTACATTATTTTAGTAATCGATTAAAGTGCATATGATATGAGAAATTCTATATAATAACATGTTGTGCGGTGTATTAACAACTTTTGACACTTTGATCATTTGAGAATTTTCATATATGATATTAGAGAGTTTAGAAAGAGATTACAGTGTGCCTAGTGCTCCAAGAATCAAGATTCAAAGGTTTTGAAGACTTTTGAGAATTCTTGAAGCTTAGCATTTGACTTCTTTTGGCTGATCATTTCTGCACAATTAAGGTGTATTCTTATCTTATTAGAAATCTTGTTTAGCAATCTAGGATTTGTTGTTTCCATGTGCGTGTTTCCAGGAAGAAGAACTTGGTGTTCTTGGTACTTTGAGAAAGGTCTCAAAGGGTTACTATAGTGAAATGATTGTTCTTCTTCAGGTTTTGTGTTTGCTATATTAGATTGGTGTGAGTTAGAGAAGTGTTTTACATTTTGGCAGTGTGGTCTATGTAAAGCCTTGTTGTAAAAACTCAAAATCTTTATAGTGGAAAGTCTTTCAATCTAAGGTTGATTGAGAGAGAATTGATGTAGGTATTGAGGCCGAACTAGGATAAAAAGACTGCGTTTGTTTTCTATCCTTAATCTCCCTATTGCATTATTTTGATATTTCTATTGTGCACATTTAAAGATCATCTAAAGTTTCCAAAAAGATTAAAAAAGAAAGTGTTTTTATTGATTACCAATTCACCCCCTCCCCCTCTTGGTAAGAGAAACAAGCCATAACTTTTCTTACAATAAATGGTAGGAAGAAACTTCATGTCCTAATCCTTTAAAGATGTTCTATTAAATACTAAAGAAGTGAGTGCGGAGAGTCTCTTGAGTTTTTCTCTAAATCTCTCTAAAAGTCCTCCGAAAAAGTCCCCCGAAATTGTTTTGTATATAAGCTCTGACAACGTGGCTCCAGCTGTAGTTCATGCCTCCAATCGTGAGGTTTCCTCCATAGGTAGGTTTCCTCCCTAATTGGGTTTACTCTATGGCTTAACTTGTGCATTCCTAGGTTGGAGGCTCATGAGATTATTTCATTAATAAAAGATTCTCCATGGCTTTAGCCTTAGGTCAAGGCTTAATTTATCAACACCCCCAACTTTAAACCTTGTTTGTCCTCAGACAAGTATAAAATTTAAATTAACAAGTGTATATACAATCAAAAGGTTCGTTCATGACTTGAGTGGAATAGTTTCCTCTTCACCAAATAATGCAAGTTAGGAAAACATAAATGTTCCATTATGTTTCAAAAATCACACTATTGGCTTTTGCAACTTTGTGTCAATGTAAAGTTTTTAAATTTAATATGTGTTTGTGCAACAAAAGTCCTCTGAAGTGTAGTGTTTCACTCATCATAATGGTAGTTTTCTCTTTCTAGACCTTGTACCTCATCTTTTGAATACTTCCTACTCATAACTTACATGGATCACTAAGGACTTTCATGGGTTTGTAATGTGGCTGGACTACAAAGGAAATCATGGTTTTTAAATTATACACAAAACTCATTGAAATAAAGAAGAGCAACCAATGTGTACAATGAGTTTATCTTTTTCCTTTTCGGCTTTTCTTGAGGATTTGAAAGAGTCACTCTTTTAATTTTCAAGCCTATTGTTGTTCATTTCATTTTTCATATACCTTTTGCTTTTTATCTCGATCTTTTCTACTTTTCAATTGGTGCTTGTCCAAAACCTTTTTCTTTCTTATTTTTCTGATTTCCTAGCTCTTTTTCATGGTTTTCCAATTGTGAACTATGTCTAGCCTCCTTTTTATGCCAAAGGATCACACAACATTGAATTCCTTATCTTTTTCTAGTGGAAAAGTTGGGTGTAATATGTTTCGAGGTAAGGGTTAGTGTTTAAAAGGTTTTAGCAGTAATGTAACGAAGGGATACAACAACAGTTATTTTGGGTCTATGATAGTAGTTGTAGACCCAAGGTATATTCATACGAGATAAAAAGTTGAGGACTTTTTGCCTAAGTTCAAAAACTGAAGCAAAAAGGTTACGATTTTGCCTCGGTTCAACAAACCCAAAGCAATAAATCACAAAGGCATAATACCTTATTTTGTCCCCAGTTTCGCTCGAAAATGTCAAATTAGTCCATCCTTTAAAAAAAGCGTCAATTACGTCCTCACTTAATAAAATTTGCATCAATGAAATCTCTTCCGTTAAATCCGTACAAACGGCGTTAATTATTTTTCTCTTTCTTCTACTTCCTCAATTAACGTCGTTTGTACGGATTTAGCGGAAGGGATTTCATTGATGCAAATTTTATTAAGTGAGGATGTAATTGACGCATTTTTTAAAGGATGGACTAATTTGAAATTTTTGAGTGAAACTGGGGATAAAATAGGGTATTAAGCCAATCACAAAAAAAAATAGTTCTATTGCCTTGGTTTTGATTCCAACCGAGGCTGTAGACACTTAAAATTAATTAATTAAAGGGTTTACGACCTCGGTTGTATCCAGAATCGAGGCAATAGACCCTTTTTTTGCCTCGGTTTTTACTAGAACCACTCTCTAAAGTATGTTTGTTTTCTAAAAAAATGGTTGTTTTTGTAAACATTCCATACCATATATATAGGACACAAACCCAAAAACACAGAAAAATAGACCTGCACACAAAAAACAGACATGCACACAAGAACAACTATTTAACGTGATTTTTGGTTTTCATGGCTATGGTCATTATCTTTGAATGGAATTTTTTTTTAACCACTCTTTTAAACTCATATTTGAAGAGAAAAATCCCAGGAGCCCTTAATTTGAGTCAATCTGAACTTTAAAAATTATTTGCATTGCGGATCTTAAAATGACTCTAACTTTCACTATGGTTAATTGTTTTTCTATTATTATATATCGATTTGGGGTAGAAATTGTTTTTTATATCGTGGTAGCTCGCGTAGCCAGCTAATCCTTCCAGATCACCCAGGAAACATTTTTTTTGTTTTTCGAAAATTTATTTTATTTTTTTGAAAACTTTACAAAAAAATTTAAAATAGTTACACTTTGAGTTTTGAGTTGAAATTTTTTGCAAATGATTTTATGATTTTTTGGACCTTCATACAAAATTTCAATCCATTTGGGAGGTTATTTGAGCATACTCTTAGTTTTACCAACCAAATGAAAACATGAAAAAACTAAAACGAAATTAACCTTGAAGGTGAGTTTGGTGTTGAAACGAAACGAACATCACAAACCACTCATCCAAAGAGTACCTATACACAAAATCAATCGATCAAAATGTATTGAAATGTGGAAGGTTGTGAAAAATGCAAGGAATGTTGAGGATGGTTGCAAACATGGAAGTTGAAGAGGGGAGAGAGGCAACGAAGAGAGGAGCGGCGCAACAACCAAAGAAATGAAAACAAAAATGAAAGGTGGAAGAGGTTGTGTCTTTTCGCAAAATTTAATCCTAGAAACACATGTTATTACCTCGGTTTTTTATTAACCGAAACAATAAGGGTGTATGGCATCGATTCTATTAGGAACCACTGCCTAAAGCCTGTAAAAAAATATAAAAAAAATTGTAGGTTATTTTATGCCTCGGTTCATAGCTTAATCGAGGCATAAGTATGCTATGTACTCGATTATCTAAACAACCGAGGTTATAGACTCCTTTTGGCTTCGGTTCTTTGTGAACCGAGACATATTTGTTTGTGATAATTGCAAAAATGCCACTGCGCCATTTTATCCTTTGATTGCAACGAAACCGATGTCAAATGTGCGAGTTAAAATCCATATTTTTTCTAGTGTGGTGCTAAAAAGATTCAACAATAACTTTCATAGGTAGGCTTTTTGGCTTTGGTTTACATAAATTTCAATCAAAAATTGGTTTGATCCTTTCCATGTTCATTATGTTTCATTATCTTCTAAGATGTGGCACAACATCTAGTAGGCTGCTTCTGATCAATTGTAATGTCTTTGTGTATCAAATTGTTTTGGTTCTCACACTCTCAATTTTGGATTCGCACACTTATCATGGAAAAACTGTAGCTGCTACTCACTCTCCACTCTGTCAACTTTAGGTTCGTTTAAAGTTTTTCTTTGCCTTTCCACTTCATAAATCATAGAGAATGCTTCTGTTGCCCTTAATTAATATTTCATCTTGTTTCAAAATGATTTTCCTAAAGTGGCAAATTAAACTTCAAAACTTATGTATAACCTAATCTAAGTTGACAATTAAACAAACATCATGCATATAATTTAAAATAGTGGCATTAAATTGAAAGTGCTTGAAATTTAAATTTGCAAAAAATTAAAACGAAATTGCTTATAGGTGTTGGTTAAAATTTTGGTCTAATAGGGGAATTCATGTAAAAGAATTCCTCCTCCTCTATCTTTTCTTCATCAACTTTGTCCTCAACATCAACTTGGTCATCAACTTCTACTTCTGCATCTTTAGCATCCTTCATCTTTGTATAAATAACATCTTCTTCCTGAGTTTCTAGTTTAACTGGTCTGAATGGATACTCTAGTTATGATGATAACGACGATTGAAAGTAACGACAATGGCGGTAGCAACGGTAGTGGTAGAGGTGACAAAAAAAGAAATGTCAAACAACGTAAGCTCTAAATAGCATGTTGAATATAGAGAAAAATTAGGTATAGGGTTAACTTCCCTTGTGTCTAAAACACACATATGGTACTACTTTTGTAATGAAGAATTATACAAGTATATATAGAAACCAAACATAAATATGGTAAATAAAAGATATTGTTAGAATAATATCAACAATATCAAAAGTCTAAATTTCCGTAATTAACCTAAATCGAAATATATCTAATAATTCTAAAGGGATGTGATTGTATTGTGATAGTCAATCAACATTACATATTGCTCAGAATCTAGTTTTTCATGAAAGAACAAAACATATTGAAGTACATTGTCATTTTTTACTTAATGAATTAACAACTAACACCATTTGTCCCTCATATGTTCCTACCAATATAGACATTTTACCAAAGGCCTCGGGAGAAACACAATTTGAGTCTCTTTTATGCATGTTAGGCATTAAATGTCTTCATTCCCTAAGGGGATATTGAGATATTATCATTATGGTTATTTATCACTAGTTAGGGGATATTTTCTTAGCCTATTTGTGGATATTATTTTATGATCATAATTAAGGACAATATTTGATTGGACATTATTTTAAGGACTTAATTATGGATAATATTTGATTGGCATAAGAATGGACATTATTTAATAGATATTTTTTAAAGTGATATTTTTTTGTCATTGTTGAGTTTAGTGTATACACTAGCGCACGTAAGAGTTTTGATGCTACTTATTTTAGAAAGGTTTAATCATTTTATTGATCCCCATTTTTTGTTTGAAATCACAAGTCGGTCCCTTTATTTATTTTTTCCTCAATTAGCTCCCTAATTTCAATGTATGAACCCTAATTTCTATAACTGTTTTTTCAATTCCTGAACTTCGTCAATTAACCTACGAATTGAATCCCTTATTTTAACAATAAATTTGTTTTACCAAATACTCACCAATTTTCTATTCTTAAAATACCTAATTTCACATCAGAAACTTCATTATTAAGTCACGTCATTTAAAAGCTTCACAACAATGTGCCTAGTCATTGTTTATTTAACGTTGCTTAGCCAATTTGTTGACAAGGGCGAAATTGCATCAATTTTTTTCAAATTAGGGATCCAATTGAGACAAAAAATATAGGGACCAATTTTCGATTTCGAACAAAAAATAGAGACCATTAGAATGATTAAACATTTTAGAAATTTTACTTCGATTCTTTAACCGAATCATATTCAGATGAGCTAAAAATGTAAGACTTTAGGTTTTGGTTCATAACCAAAGCCCATTCTTTACATTATGCTTTAGTTCTGTTTTTAACCGAAGCCTATTCCTATTTTTCTTTTTTTAAAAATATTATTTAAATTTCTTCTCATCCTTACTTTTCCAGCATTTTTCACCCAAGAATCACCCAAGAATCGTTGTGTTTCCCAACAACAAACAGAGCTCCACACCCTTCCACTCCTACATTAAATAAAACATTAAGAAATACTCCCATTAAGAAGAAAAGATTATGGAAAAAAAAAAGCAAGACGAGAGAACGAATCTCTCACTGCTTTCAAAATGTGAAGGAAAGTAGTGGCAACGAGGAAGGAAAGGGAAGGGAAGAGAGTGACACAACGATAGAAATGAAAAAGCTTTGGTGGAAACATAAAATTTTAAAATTTTAATCTTAAGAAATGAAACCAAAGCTTATAATTTTAAAAAATTTTAAAAATGTTACTTGTGACATTTTAAAAAATATTTACATAATTAAAGGCTTCGATTATATTTCAATTACTTAAATAACTGAAAATTATTTTAAAATCAAAACTTATAATTGTGTAAAGAATTTTAAAAATCTACTACATTTTGAAAGACTTTGCTTTTATTAAAACCGAATATATTAAATGATTTTGAATTTTTTTTTCTATAATGATATGTATATATATGAGTGACATATAAATATAAAAGATATACTTCTTAACAAAATCTAATAAAAAGTTATGTCATAAAATATTATTTATAAGCATCTTAAATATATTTCATAAGATATTGGGATATATACATATAATATTCATCCATATTAAAAAATATAAGTATATTCGTATTCTTACTTCATATTCATCCATATTAATACTAGCTAGGTAAGTCAACTGCTCTTTAATCTCTCACAAATAAGACTTTTAGATTTCATTATTACTTAAAACACCGACCTTTTTTTAATTGGATAAAGCAAATATATATAAGTAGAGCTCATTGAGTGCGTTTAGATTAATAATAATAATAAATTATTGATAACTACAGGCTCTTCTACCAAAGGGAAGCATGACTATAAAATGGTGTGCCCAATTGCCCTTATTAGTTATCACCTTTTTGAAAAATTATATATTATATTTAATCTCATTCCACAAATCCAGATTGAAATTGAAAAGAATGTTAGTATTATCATTAATATTATAATTGTGGCCGAGTAAGACATTACTCATCTTTCCACTAACAAGTTCCCAGAAATCATGATTATTAGCACATCATCATGGACAAAAGTATGTGGGAAGAAAAGCAAATTCTTGTGTTTGTTTTTATTTTATTTTGTTTTATTTAAATTGAAAACAAAGAGAGAAAAAGAGAAGGGAAAGGTACATAGGTAAGCAATGAGTGTCGGTGATGATCCGATTGCGTAAGGGTAAGCTTCGTCATCCTTTTGAGTGTGATCTAAGTGGCAAACCCAATGCTTTGTTGTGGTTAGGTCATTATCATCAGTATGCTGAAAAATAACTGGCCATAATTGCAATCATAAAATATTATTATTGATTATCATTTTCGAATTGAATTTATTAGCAAACCATAAAGCATCTATATTTGCATTAGGGGTTTGGTTAAGTGTTTGCTTTAAAATATTGTTAAACAGGGATTTTTTTTTTCTATGTATTTAACTCATGGCATTAGTAGTTTCTATATTTTAACATTGGCTGTAAATAGAATTAATGTTGAAAGTTTTTTTTTCAAATAATATATTATATTGATTGGTGTTTCTTGTGAAACTGATTTTTCTTTTGAATAAATATATTGGGATGCAAAAATTCCTTTTCTTTAAATATATGTAAATTTGAAGGGGGGAAAACTATAGAATATAATAAGATTTAAAAAATATATTTTATTTACATACTAAATCTAAATAAATTTGAGGGAGCCAAAGTCCCCTATCTAACAACTAAGCTCCGATACTAACCCATGCTTGTTCAAATGTGTTTAATCAATCAAATAAAATCGATTCTTCTATTTTCAATTTAAGTTAGAGTAATTGATTTAGATGAACGATCTATAAAGTAAGTTTATTTGTAAATTATTTATATCGTGAATCAGCGTTATAAATGTATGGGTATTGTCTTTTTATGTAAATATTAATTATAATATGTTTAATTTATCCTATTGTCTTTCGTAAGAATCTTGTGAAAGATGTCCAATGTGATAGATTTCTTTTTTTTTATTAATTGAAGATTCTCATATCCTAGTTGAAAAAATTCAAGTATAATTTATACTGTATATGAAATATTGAATGTATGATAATGTGTTAGATATATGTAAATATTATGTTTATGTGTATGGACTACTATAATCATATATAAAATACATAACAAATAATGTTGCATATAGTAGCATGAGAGCTAAATAATCTCAATGTTATAATAACCATTTATAATACTCATAAATGTATGTTACATAGTATATAATGGATTGTCCTAAGTTCATTCTTTAAGAAAATACAACATTATTAAATGCATAGATTTTTAACTTCCTATTTTTTAATTGACTTACTAGTGAAGATAACCAACATTGACTTGTGTTTTTCTAACTATGACGCATGTAAAAATATCTACTCCAAAATCATTATATTCTTCTTGCTTCTTTGAAAAAATATGAAGGAATGATCGCTTGTTATATACCAAAGTCATCCAAGAAAAAAAGTGAACATAAATTAACATTTCGACGCTGTTTTAATAGCAATTTTCCTATTTTGTATGATTTCTCTTACGAATATTTTTGATTGTTTCTACAAATATTTAGTCCTATTTTTCCAATAAATATTTTATTAAATTCTATAAAATCTATAGAAAAATCGTAAGAAACTTATTTCTTATAAACATTTATAAAAGATTTAGAAGAAAAGTCACATGAAAAATTCTAACAATGATTAATTTATTTTTTTTTAAAATAAATCAATATGCTATTGAAAAAAAAATCTACTCAGTATAAAGTAAAATCGTTTTCGATGTTAGTAGTGTCAATTTAATGAAACTTCAATTATTAGGATATGATTATATTTATTTACTAGCATTTAAAAAAAAGTTTACGTTTATGGTTAATATATGTTGATCTTCAATTGTTTGTTGGGAAACAATCAAAGCGTTATTATAAATAATAATTTTTAATTGGAATAAATACATAACAAATCAAGGATTTAACACAAATGATTAATACGTTCAACTTAAGTTCGCCTAACTGATTGACTTCAGAAAAAAAAACAACAATGTTTATATATATATATATATATATATTTTACTTACAATGGCCAAGTTAGATTAGTTTGAGACTATATTAGGAGATTACCACGTAGAAAAGAAATACATATACCAATTGATCCATAGTTTTTATACATAAATTAATTTAACATGTTAATTATAATATTATTGTTATTGATCTTGTTAGGATTTTGAATATAGATTTGCAGACATGTGATAAGATTTTAACGATGATTTTTACTTATTGGAACAGAATTCCTTGTTGCTGAAAGGGGGAGATTCACCTGTCAAATCTTTGACGTTTTAGTAAGAAAGTTTATGATCTATTTGAATATAGTGAATATGTGTAATTATAAAGTAAGCATTCATATAGAAATACTAGTTGTATTTATAGAATCAGCATGGGTTGTAGGCCTATGTTTTTTTGGAACAATACTTACCTCAAGTATATAGTAACAGTGTAATTAATAATAATAGAATGATACATCATCATAAATAATATCCATAATATCAAATGTTGAGATTAGTTATGATATGTTGATATTTCCCTAATAGACATAAGTTTGGGTTGATCCAGAATGAAGAGACTTAATAAGCTTTGTTGGGTAGTTCTCTTTAGTATATCTATAAGGTCGAGTAAGAGTATAAGTCCCCTTGTCTTAGAAGTTTGATTTGGCATAGTGTCTGATTTCTTAGTTGAGCCTTGGTCGACTTGTATAGTTTGCAGGTGAATTGACCCTCCGATCGAGCTTGTCTGTAGATTGTTCTTTCGGTCAAACTACGTAGGTGGATTGGCCCTCTTGCTGAGCTTGTGGATTGGGTCTTCGGTCAAGCTTCGTGGGTGGATTGGCCCTCCAACCGAGCTTGTTTGTGAATTATGAAGAAAATGTGTAGCGAAATGTTTAGCATAGGATAAAAGCCTAGAGGGTATTGAATTGGTTCGAGTTAAAAATCACTTCCCTTCTAACAGATTTTTGCTTTTAAAAATTTATTTGATAAATATGAAAAATTACGTTGATTAAAAGCAAATAAACAAAGTAGAGAAGGGAAGAGAAAAATTACACAAGTAATTTTTATACTGATTCGAATCAAAAGACCATCCATCTAGTTGTTAATATCTCTTGTTTTTGTATGAATTTACGGGACCGAGAGACTAACCTGTTCCGATGCGTCTTCCTTGCCTTTGGCTGCCTGGAATGCTTGAATCGCCTGTCCTCTTTTAATCTGGGTCGCCTACTCCCTTGCAACCGCTCGGTCTCCTGATGCTAACCGTTCGATCTTTGGCTTCGACCGATCAATCTCCTTCTTGACGGGGGGAGGGAGGTACCTGCAAGAGGCACTCCGACGCTCAAGTTAGGCATGTGGTGGAAGAGCTTTGGCTCTTTGATTGAATACTCAGTGAAGAGTTATCACTATGTGAGTATTTTAGAGTAGTAGAGTGTGAGTAAAGTGTATTGGCTTTTGGCCCTGGCCTTGTATTTATAGGTGATCTCATGGACCTTAAAATGACATAACCCCAATAAAATATAAACAGAATAAAATATTAACAAACTTACCTAAAAATCTGATTAATATCTTTAATCATATATTCTTGATTATTCTTTGATCATTTTAATTTATGTTGGGCCTTTGGCCTAGTAAAAACTAAAGTGTTGGTCCAAATACCATTTGAAGCAGCTGATTAGCGCTATGGGCCCAATTACGGCCCAATGCCCTTGAAAACCATTTGACCAGGTTGACCAATGACGGATAGACCGATCGGTCATATTTGATGACTGTTCGGTCAATATGTCATACAATACATTATGCCCCATAAGTCCGAGTTTAATCGTTTGGCTTTAGCCTTGATTAACTAGAGGACTTACGAGTTTTATGGAGGCTATTTTTGCAGCAATGGAGAGTGTACCTTTATGTGTTTGTTGAATGGTGGTTTGAGGGGCGCTCTTATTAGAACTTTTTCCCGTGCAGTCGAGAACCGTGTGAGCAGGACCGTTCAATTGAGGAAGATCATTAATGATCCCCCCGTTTGGTTTATTACCCAAGGCTTCTGAGTGAATGAAGCGAATGCTCATTCGACTTTACTACATAGGGTTGCTGGGTGACTGGAGCGAATGATCGTTCGACTTTACTACCCAGGGTTGCTAGGTAACTGGAGCGAATGACCGTTCGGCTTTACTACCCATGGTTCTTGGGTAATTGGAGCGAATGACCGTTCGGATTTACTACCCAAGGTTGTTGGGTGACTGATGTTTAACGTCCATGTGTGCTAGACGACGGGAACGATCGACCCGCTTGGTGTTTAACGTCCAGGGTTGCTAGACTACGGGAACGACCGACCCGCTCAGTGTTTAACGTCCAGGGTTGCTAGAAGACGGGAACGACCGACCCGCTCGGTGTTTAACGTCCAGGGTTGCTAGACGACGGGAACGATCGACCCGCTCGGTGTTTAACATCCAGGATTGCTACACGACTGGTGAGTTGTTTACCTGTTGTTGCGTTAGACCAACATTCGTTTGTTGAGAGCCCGTTCGGTCTTTGTCCATGCCTTTTTCAGTCCAAGACTATTAGGCTCTACTTAGCCGTGTTTGATGATAGATCGTTCGGTCCGTTCGGCTTTAACGTAGGAGTTCGTCCTAGAGAACGGGCTTTACCGTTTCTTTTTTGCACTAGGAGTTCTTAGAGACCTTCCTAGTGAGAAGGCTTTACCTCTTTACTTTGACTTTGACCTAGGATTTCTTCCTAGGGAACGGGTTTTACCGTTCAACTTTGCACTAGGAGTTCATGGAGAACTTCCTAGCGAGAGGGCTTTACCTCTTTGTTTTGGCTTTGACCTAGGAGTTCTTCCTAGGGAATGGGCTTTACCGTTCGGCTTTGCACTAGGAGTTCCTAGAGAACGTCCTAGTGATAGGGCTTTACCTCTCAGCTTATGCACTCCTCTTGGCCAAGTGGTATGCAGGATCATATCACCTATACTTGAAGAAAAATATTAGTTCGAATTGGAATGGTTAGAAAAAAGTGTAGACAATCAAAAGTTGAGATAGTTAATTTCAAAGTAGCTTATACAATAAGGCCGGACGGCCAAGCCATTAAGACCGCTCGGTCCAAGACTGATTCATATTAGGATGTGCCCTAGATGAGTTTGTAGGTGTTTTAGCGTCCTCCAACCTGCATAAAAGAAGAATAAAAGATGTTGATGATGACTATATAAACTATCAACGCTCGGGAGATGTTAGACAAGAGTTGAGGTGCCTGGTTGAGAATCATCTTGGCCTTTGAGCTCTCGGTTCGTACAAGGTAATTTTGATATTAAGATGGTCAAGCAAGTAAGACCGATCGGTCTCAAATGAGCTTTAGGTTCTTTATGCTTTGCGACCGATCGAGAGAGAGACCAAAGTCTGCTCGGGCTATACCCTGTAAGTAATAATTTTCTGCACAAACTTTCTCCGGTCATATGGATAAGAGCGATCAACCATGAAAGGCCGAGAAGTTGAGGTCGAA
Organism: Vigna umbellata; assembly: GCF_029865625.1. Taxonomy (NCBI): domain Eukaryota; kingdom Viridiplantae; phylum Streptophyta; class Magnoliopsida; order Fabales; family Fabaceae; genus Vigna; species Vigna umbellata. The sequence continues at coordinate 51,516,026 of NC_142168.1, read as the reverse complement.
GGCTGAATACCTAATGGACGAATTCCCGAATAACTGTGAGGCCGAAGGGCCGAGCACTTGTGAGGCCGAATGGTCGAATACCTGTAAGGCCGAATGGCCGAGTACTTGTGAGGCCGAATGGCCGAGTAGTTGAACACTTGTAGCCATGGAAGGATGAGCAGTTAAGGTCAGTGGCCAAATACCTGTGAGACTGAAATACCGAGTACCTTTACGGCCGAATGACCGAGTACTTATAAGGCCGAATGGCCGAGTACTTATAAGGCCGAATGGCTGAGTACCTTTGAAGCTAAATGGTTGAATACCTATGAGGCTGAAACGTCGAGTACCTTTGAGGCCGAATGGCTGAGTACCTATAAGGTCGAATGACCGAGTACCTTTGAAGCTGAATGGTTGAATACCTGTGAGGCCGAATGGCCGAGTACCTTTGAGGCCGAGTGAAATCTCTAGTTGGTAAGTCGAACGGTTTGCAGGGGTTAGGTTCCCTTCTATCTCGACCATTCGGGTTGGTGTGATTATGGCTTGCTTCATTGCAATTTTGTTGGTTTGAGGCGGACCGCTCGGGAGGGACTCGTTCCATCCTAAGCACCGCAATCTCCTCTGATTCAAAAAGGTATCCACATATCTTTATGATTTTTACATCAACATTATTGTTATTGATAGTTATCTCTAATATAATAATCTCTCTGATTATTTTAATCAAACAAAAAATGTTTCAGTTACAACAATTAGATAACTCTATTTATAGTTATATATTATATGATATATTATATATCATATATAATAAATAAGAGATAAAGCCACTATTTAATATCTTTAATAATAGTTATTATAATATCTTTTATCAATCAAATATTTAAATTTTACTGTAGTTTATCATAAAACTCAAACAATGCTATAAAATAATATTCGGACAGATTTCTTATTTTCATATGAAATATTCATATTTCAAAAATACTTATCTTTTTTATGATATTTCATGTAGAGATGATCACCCATGTGGTGTAGCTTTAGCTTTGCTGAAAGTTTTTGGTGTTGATCTGTAGTGATGTTGAGACCGAGCGTTCATCTTCGTTCCTTGTAGTTTCAATGGGATGCCGCTCGGCCCCACGGTGAGTGTCAAAATGTTTCTCTATGAATTTACGGGACCGAGAGACTAACCTGTTCCGATGCGTCTTCCTTGCCTTTGGCTGCCTGGAATGCTTGAATCGCCTGTCCTCTTTTAATCTGGGTCGCCTACTCCCTTGCAACCGCTCAGTCTCCTGATGCTAACCATTCGATCTTTGGCATCGACCGATCGATCTCCTTCTTGACGGGGGGAGGGAGGTACCTGCAAGAGGTACTTCGACGCTCAAGTTAGGCATGTGGTGGAAGAGCTTTGGCTCTTTGATTGAATACTCAGTGAAGAGTTATCACTATATGAGTATTTTAGAGTAGTAGAGTGTGAGTAAAGTGTATTAGCTTTTGGCCCTGGCCTTGTATTTATAGGTGATCTCATGGACCTTAAAATAACATAACCCCAATAAAATATAAACAAAATAAAATATTAACAAACTTACCTAAAAATCTGATTAATATCTTTAATAAGATATTCTTGATTATTCTTTGATCATTTTAATTTATGCTAGGCCTTTGGCCCAGTAAAAACTAAAACGTTGGTCGAAATACCATTTGAAGCAACTGATTAGCGCTATGGGCCCAATTACGGCCCAATGTCCTTGAAAATCATTTGACCAAGTTGACCAAAGACGGATAGACCGATCGGTCATATTTGATGACCGTTCGGTCAATATTGCATACAATACATCTTTGAAAGAGGAATTAACCTTTCCACTAAAATAAGTAACAATTTACACTAAAGAAATAAAGATTGAGATTAGAAATCACCTCTCTTAACATATAACAGATGAAAAACACTCCTTTTGATGCACAAAAGGATGAACTGTTAGCATAAAGCTAAAGAGCAGAAATTTTGATGATGTGTCAAAGTCAAGTTTCAAGTGCTCTTATTGTAGGAATATCTTCATGAAGACTTGTTTTATATTAAAGCTTTTATAATTTAGTAGATTTATGTATAGGATGTGGTTTATAATTGATTTTATGTATTGTTTGTCTTAGGTTGCGTTAAAACTTATTTTAAATCAGAAAACCTCATTTTATACTCAAGATAATTGATTATCAATTTATAATAATCGATTATCAGCCATCAATTATGACTTGCCATAATTGATTATAATGAGCAATTATGAGAATTTTTAAACAAGTTTTTTTACCGTTGTGCATTCATTAAATGCATAATTAATTACCATAATTAGATAATTGATTATCACACGTTAATTAGTTGACAATGGATTTTCGAAGGGATCCTTGAGTGAGATCTCTATAAATCAGATTGGGACTCTCATTCTAATATATAAAATACAAAATACGAAATAAGTGTATTTTGAAAAAATCTTATCTGTAGTGTGCGGTGATAAGTGTTCTAGGGTTTGTTGAATCCTTGTGTTGTGTCTTTGAGAACTTGGCGTGTTGGCATAGAGCGAGAACTTTCACAGGGAGTGTGATTGAGTGTTGTTGTTGTTGCTGAGTTAAAAGTCTATCATCCTTCGCGAAGCATTCGGAAGAGGTGTTCATCCTTTGTGAAGATTCAGAGGAGGTGTTCATCCCTTGTGGGTTATAGGCGAAGTGACTTTCATCTCTTGGGGTAACAAGAGAGGTGGTTTCTAAACTTTTATAAATTGTTTCTTTGTTATTGTAATTTGTAATTGTTTTGTGAGTAGTGAACTGTTTATCTTTATTTGAGATAAGCGACTAGATGTAGGATTGGTAAAATTCGAACCAAGATAAAATTATCTGTGCAAATTTCTCTCAACCTTACTCTCTTTATTTGTTATTATTATTTGCTTGGTAAGTTTAATTGAGTAGAAATTAAAAGACACATGTTCGTATTAAACACCCTCTTGGTTTGTTATCCCACGCTAACAATTCCGCTGTAGCCGCTCTCACATGAACAACTTGACTCTACTTTGTAAGTGTACTCCACCACTTAGACACACTAAGAAAGAACACTTCCTCCTACAAGCACCAAGTTCACAACTTCCCGTTTTACAAACACAAAGAGTTTCCCTTAGGCACAACTCTAATACTCTTGATGAAAAGCTTTTTTAAGTTAGGTTTAAGATAAGTATTTATAGACTCATATAAATTAGGTCAGAAAACTAAGAGTTAGGTTTGCAACAGCCACTTATAGTCTATTATCATAAGTGATAATCGATTATTCCCTAAACATTTTCAAATAATAATTTCTTATTGTGATACTGGATTATCCTCATTGATAAATAATCAATATCCTCAATGATAATCGATTATCATAGAGACATTTATGAAATTCTGGATTTTAATTAGATAATCTATTATCATTAGTGATAATCGTTTATCATAAAGGCTTTTATGAAAAATTAAACTTTTTCTTAGTGTTCTACTAGTTGGGTTCTACCTATTGACTCTTGAACTACTAATTTAAATACAATACATAGATTACAAAACTTCAACAACAAAATTATTAAGTCTTCAATGTGTCTCTTGAATTCAAGCACTTTTTTAAATTTTCAGCACTTCTTCATAAATCATCATCATCAAAATCCTTTATTGAAGCAAGATCTCCAGTTTATTCTTTTTGTTAACAATCTTCCCTTTTTTATGATGATAAAAAATTTGTTGAAGACTTGTGGTATGTCCTGTTCTTGAAGATCATGTTCTTATTGAAATATTATTAAAATATTATTATTGATTTATTTTGATTTTCTTTGAGAAAATATTAGAAGCATATATATTTATGATAAAATTGAAATTATATATTTGAAACTAGTGATTGTGCGTACCAGATGTAGTTTATTTTTTGTTTTTGTTAATAATAATTTTTATTTATATAAAAACTTAATAAAATTGTGAAATTTTGATGTAACTAGATATAATGACAAGATAATGGTAGTTATTAATAGTAAATGATAAATTGATTGAATGTTGGTTGATATTTTTTATTCTTAAGAATTTGAAATTAGGTTATATTGTTACAAATTTTATTATTCAAGTAATCAAGAAGTAAATCTAATTGATATGACTGTTAGCTGACAGAAATATTACTTCAATAAATAATTTTGATGATGATTCACGAAGAAATGGTGAAGATTTAAAGAATGTTTGGATTTAAAAGATACATTAAAAATTTAAGAATTTAGTTGTTAAAGTTTTATAATCTGAATATTTTATTTAAAATTAGTAGACCAAGAGTCAATAGGTGGAATCGAAGCAACAAAACACTCAGGAAAGTTTTATTTTTCATAAAATCCCTAAGATAATCAATTATCATAAGTAATAATTGATAATTGATTATCACAAGTAATTTCATATATTCAGAAAAACCCTTCAGATAATCATTTATCATAAATGATAATCGATTATCACAATTAACTTCATATTTTTAGAAAAACCCCTGGAATAATCGATTATCACTTATGATATTTGATAATCACCAAGAGAAAATAATTTTTGAAATAGTTTATGGAATAATTGATTATCAATTATTATAATTGATTATCAATGACAGTTGTAAAAACTCTCTTCAATTTTCTGACCTAATTTTTAAATTAAGAGTTAGCAGTCTATATATAATTTCTCTAAACCTAATTTCCAGATAACTTTTCACTCAGAGGTTTAAGAGTTGTGTGCTAAAGAAAGTCTTTGTGTGTTAAATGAGCTTGTGAACTTGGTGCTTGTAGAAGGAAGTGTTTGTCTTAGTGTGTCTAAGTGGTGAAGCATATCTACTAAGCAAAGTTAAGCTGGTTCATCCTTTTGTCTGTCAAGAGAGGTGTATTTTAAACCTATACTCTACTCCATTATTGTAAGCTATTGGTTTATTTTGGGTAATCCCTCTTTTAGAGAGATTAACAATTGGATGTATGATCTTTTGATCCAAACCAATATAAAATACTTGTGTGCAAATTCTTTATTTCCCTATACTCTTTATATTTATCGTCGTTAATTATAAAGAATCGATTTTATTTATAAAATCAGTTTATAAAAAGGGATAATTTTTAAAAGGCACGATTTTATTAAGTAAACTAATTCACCCCTCTTGATTATTTTCAAACTTCAATAATTTCACGTGTATTCTTAACAATTGGTATCAGAGCTTACTTTGATAATTTTTCAAAATTTTACGAAAATGGTTAGACAACACCAAATTTATGCTGAGGGTGCCTCCATCAACAGGCCCCCACTTTTTACAAGTAAAAATTATCCTTTTTGGAAAGTTAGGATGAAAATATTTTTCGAGTCTGTTGATAGATGTGTTTGGGAAGCCATTTTAAATGGATCATTTCTCCCCACTATTACTGTTAATGACATTCATGAAGCTAAGCCATACTTTTAGTGGACTATTGAGGAAAGTAGGAGAGCTTAGTTTTATGTGAGAGCTCATAATATAATTTCCTCTACTTTGGTCTTAGACAAGTTTTGTAGGGTCTCGGTCTGCAAAACTGCTCAAGAGATGTGGGAGGTCCTTCGCGTCACTCATGAAGGAACTGACAAGGTGAAGAATGCAAGAAAGAACACCTTAATATAGGAGTACGAGATGTTTCAAATGCAGCAAGGTGAAACCATCACCGATGTGCAATAGTGTTTCACGTGTATCATTAACCACCCCTCTAGATTGGGTAAAACTTTCGAAACCGATGAACTTAATATTAAAATAATAAAATCTTTGAACAAGACTTGGCAGCCAAAGGTTACTAGCACGAGCTCGAGTTGAGTAGATTATGTGCTGATGAGGACTAAGGTAAGAATTACAACTTAAATATGAGAAAGCCTTAGATGAAGAAGTTGTTTTTCAAAAACAAAATTTCTAATTTAGAAATGAAAGAAATTTCAATTATTGAATCTCCTATTGAGTGTTAATCGCGTAAATGTTTTATATTGATACTCTTGCGAATTTCACTCCTTTTTCCCATAACTCATTCAACTCTTGCGAATTTCACTCCCAAGGAGGTCAATTGTATATATCTTGGTATAATTAAGGCCAAACTTATAAATCATCTTCTTAGGCTCAGAAAATAAAGTAGAAAATTTTGCATATTTGAATGCATCAATTAATAACTCAAAAATCATGGCCATAGTCTTGTTAGTCATACCACACAAGCATTTTATATGATACAACCTTAATAATAGAAATGACAACTTTGAGTACTTTTGACACCCTACATAAAAATATTAGATACAATCTTTAAGAAACTCATCATATTCATCAGAAGGTCCATAATGTGCAAATTTAGAACATTCTTCATATACATCAAAATCCACACCATGTTGTCTATTCATCTTAAATTCATCATTTATCATATCTATCAGTAAGTTTTCATTTTGTAATGGAATAATTATTGTATCATGTGTTTCCCCATGTCGAATCCAAGCTTTGTAATTTTTTGTAAAGGTTTAAACCCTCGGTTGGTCCTCGTATTTATATGGAAATCTCAAATGGGTCATCGTTTTTTTTTCGGTCTCAATTGGGTCATATTTTTTGTAAAAATGAGCCAATTTTACCCTAACCGTTAAGTTGTTCTAAACGGCATTAAATTAGGTTGAGCTGTATTTTTTACTTTGATGACGTGGCATTGTTCAATAAAATTTAATGGCTGATGTGTTTTAAAATTGTTCACGTCACATCTCAAATCAACTTCTTCTTCTTCTGTCTCACCACTTTCTCTCTCTCCCATTTCTTCCAACACTCAAAAGCTGTAATTTTTCTTTGTTTTTTCCTCTTCAAAGACTAAAAGTGCCCGCCAAGAGAGATTTTCCTACTGAAACTAGACCACGAGTAGAAGTGCAGGGAGAGGTCCAAAATAATATTACCGAGCACTATGTGCTAAAGGAACACAACAAAATGGGCAGCGGAAAAAGAAATATATTTTTCAGAATTTGGTTTCGTCTTAGAAAGAGGGAGCTAGTGAAGGTTTCTATTGGCTCAATTGCAGTAGCTTTCTCTGGTATCTCAAAGCCATTTTTTGGGTTTTTCATCATCACCATAGGAGTAGCATACTTTAAGGAAGATGCAAAAACGAAATATTCAGCCATCTTCACTGCAGTAGGGATGCTTTCATTATTCAGCCACACCGTCCAACATTACTTCTTTGGAGTGGTTGGAGAAAAGGCCATGGCAAATCTCAGACGTGCTCTGTATGCAGGTATCAGATATCCCCTATTAGAATTTCCATAAATGAACCTCATTTCTCTTTCCTGGAAAAAAAAAACTGCAGCTTTTGAGTGTTGGAAGAGATGGGAGAGAGAGAAAGTGGTGAGACAGAAGAAGAAGTTGATTTGAGATGTCACGTGAACAATTTTAAAACACATCAGCCATTAAATTTTATTGAACAATGTCACGTCATCAAAGCAAAAAATACAGCTCAACCTAATTTAACGCCGTTTAGAACAACTTAACGGTTAGGGTAAAATTGGCTCATTTTTACAAAAAATATGACCCAATTGAGACCGAAAAAAAAAAGATGATCCATTTGAGATTTCCATATAAATACGAGGACCAACCGAGGATTTAAACCTTTTGTAAACTACTTGCAAATCAAGTGGTCAAACATAACATCACTTGTTTCCCGACAAGGACATGGAGACCTTACTACACCATTATCGACCGATTCTCAAATGCAAACTCTAAAAGCTTATTTAATCCATCCAAATATTCAATTGTATTTGTGGCATATCAATCCACGATTTATCCATCTAGTTTTGTCAAGGAAAAATTTTATTTATAGCAAGTCAACTAAAAGTAAGTTAAGCCTACAAAACGGTTGAATTTCATCTAAACATTTATACGAGGGAAAAATATGAAAGGGTTAATTGTCAATTGAAGGTTACATTAACTAAAGACAACTAATATGATGCATGAGTTTAAAAATTTCAATCAGAGGGTGAATTACTCGTTATTTATGTAATTTTTTCTTCTCTACGAATCCTTTCGCAATTGGGTTTTGAATTTTAAAATTGGGATCAAACTAGAATAATCATACCTGCAACTATGCCGCACTCTCACTCAACTCTTGCTCTAGCTTAACTAAACAAACAATGGTTCAAAACAACAAAATTGAAATAACCAATCACAATCACAAGATCAGGGAAAAGATAAAAATACAGGATCAACATTCTCAAAACAAAATTATCAAAAGTGAAGATGCAAGTAAAGGAGAAAGAACCTCCAAGTAATTGTTTTGTGTAATTGGTCTTCAGAAGTCTTGTCCTTAAAAGCAATATGTTGTCTTGACCTAGTTCTAAATGAAGATGGAGGTGAGGGAGAAGGAAGCTACCTGAAATTTAGAAGAGAAAAAAAAAAACTAAAGAAAAGAAAAAAAAATGCCAAAAAAATGTCAACATGAGAAAAAATTGCTTACGGAGTTTTCAACAAATTTGAAATTATACACCTCACTTAAATTTCAAACTAATATAAAATATATAACAATTAAAATAATTGACAGAAATCTTTTCATTTTTTAACGGTTTATATAAATGCTAAAAGTACACCTCTAATAAGAAAATATATTCTTTTAGTGTAATATATATATATATATATATATATATATATATATATATATATATATATATATATCATAATTAAGGAAAGAGTAAGCCAAAAAAAATCAATATTCCCTGCCATATTCTAGATACATTACAAAAATCACTGATATCAAGGAATAGTGGTCCCCAAATGCAGTATGTAAATAGTTATGACATTTAACTCTTCTTCAATATGATTTCCCAATCTTTATGTTCTTTGTCACTAGGGATAAATAAATATTGTTTCCCCCTAGCCAAGCAAATCAATATATTTCTCAGTAACCACGGGAAGCATATCTTTATTTTTCATCACGAGATGTGGGTTCTAGTGAAAATCCTCAATGAGGTAGTTTCTACCAAACAAAATATTGCATAATACATGGTCCTACAATGTTGCATTCTATTTAAAATGTCCTTTTCAATCTTGACGTGGAGCAAGACTACCCTTTTCTTTTGATCTACCCAAATAGCTTCTGCCAATGCACCAACCAATGGTGAATTTTCCTTGCTTTTCAATTTTTAGTTTAGAAGTCTATTACTTTGTTGTTTGCATTTGGACTGAATTCACATCCTTTTTCTTTTCCATAAAAAAATATTAGAAATATTGGAAAATCAATTCCATACATTTTCAATGAAAAAACTTTTTCCTATGTAAATATATATTAAGATTGTTTCACATTCAGCCTATTTGAGTAAAGTTATATATAAACTTTATCTGATTGTCTGAATATATATTAATATAAACTTTGTTTTAATTTAGGGGGTATTTTAAAGCGTATTGTTTCCAAGCATTTGGTGGTTTTGAATTTTATTACTAGAGATTATTGAAATTAGTTTAATTTTACTTGAATTGTGCTTCCTTTAGTCAACTAGTAATGACTTAGCTTTCTATTAGTTCAAACTATTATACCTAACATGTGGTTAGTTGAAATAGCAATAGGTTTAAAGTAGTTAGAAAGTTGAAATATTGACTATATGGACAAAAAGAAAACGGGAATAGTTCATAGTAACTTTGTTAATATGTTTCTTAGGGAACAACTAGCTAAAAAGACTACTTGTAGGTATATGTGTACAAAAATAATAAATATTAATTTAGTAATTAAATTATACCTGTTATATAATTTGTGAAAAAAAGATGGGAAGAGACACACGTGACTCCAAATTCACGAGGCTTAACTACCGTGTACTTCTAAATAGAAAAGTTAGGTTCTTAAAAGAATACCATTGGTATTAATTGGATTAGAAAGAAGTAACAGTTAAAGTTCATTCACACTTTATATTTAGAGCAGTCATATGCAAGAGTTAACACATATTTTTAATAAATTAATAGCAGTAACAATTAATTAACAGTTCTCGTAAACTAGCACTCCTAACAAACTAAAACAATTAGTTCTAACAACTCTTAATAGGATATGCTGAAAAGAAAAGAAAAAAGAAAGAAATTGAATGACTTGGAATATGAAAAAAATAAAGTTAATAAATAAAATATGGTTATTTAATATTGGAATTGTACGATATAGTTTTTCAGGTTTAAAAAGAATAATAAAAAAATAAATTAAAAATTTAAGTTATATTTGAGAATATAAACTAAAATTTCAACCTTTCAATTATTTATTATTAAGATATTACTATCTTTTTAAATTTTTTTAGTAATTTTTCTCTCTCTCTAGGTCTCTAAAGCTAGTTCTCTAATTTTAGTCAAGAGTAGCTAAATATGAATCAACTTATCTATCAAATTTTAATTTAAATTAATTTCTCTTTTACTTTAAATAAAGTTGAGTATTTGAACAAAAGTTCATGAACCAGCTGCGTAATTTGCAGCTTGTGCAAATACAAAGTTGAATAAGTTGTAGCTAAAATCGTAGTAGTATCTCTGGTTTGATGATTAAATTTTTTTTTTGGATAAGTTTGAGTTTCATGGGATAAAACAAGACTTGTGGTAGCTTTAGTTTGAATATCTATAATTTTTAGGTACAAGAAGCTAGTTAAATTTTGATAACACCTTGTATTAGAAGATTTAGATCGTGTAGATGGGGCTTGGCCATAAAAATGTTTTTTAGTTAAGAATGGTATACTGATGTGAATTGTTGGATTATCGTATTTTGGAATAGAAATACATGAATATGAGAGTTGTTAAAATTTTAATGGTCATTTGGTACTATAGATCTAATTGGTTTGAAATGTTGGATAGGAGAGGTTGTACTATTGGTTGATTGAAGATTGTTCAAATCGTTTAAAAGAGTATTTTGTTTATTGAGTTTAAAACTTGAGAAACTATTTTAATTGTAGTCTTGTTGCTTTGAAATAGTGTTTTATATTAATAGTCGGTGATATTAAATGTATATTAAACTTTGTATGATCAAATGAGGTTAAAGTGAATGAAGCTTGCAATATAAGAATTTAATGGATGAAATTTATTTAAGCTTGTGGCCTGCTATATATAGTTGAATTTGGATCATGAATGATGTAAATTTGAACCAATTTGATCTTTTTAAACCAATTTGAACCAAGTTGAAGCTTGTGGCCTGCTTATTAAACTTTTTTTTTAAGTTGGAACATATTAGTTTTAGTTAGATCAATTTTGTATAAGTCTTATACTTGGCTATAGGTTTATAGTTGTTGTATTTTTCACTTAAGGAACATTTTGGTTGCTTTATAAGCAAAATAAGCACTTCGGAAAAAGGGTTCAATTAAGGGTGACTTTTGCTGAAGTGATGAAATTTTTGTCTAAGTCAAAATCTCTGGGCGAAAATAGGTTTACAGGACTCAATTTTCACTCAAACAAGGGTTTTGCTATTCAAGTTAGGACAAGTTCTGCTCAAGTGAAGGAATTTTCTCTCAAGTTAAAATCCAAAGAAAATCTTATAAGCATTAAAAATGTGTTTATTTAACTAAATGTATATGATTGTTATATATATATATATATATATATATATATTGTATAAAAAATATTAAATCATATGTTTGATTTTATTAAATGAATTTTTTTTAAAAGTACATGTGTATGATAAGTTATTTAGGGTAGATTAATATGATCTTATGCAGGCGATTTTTACTAATAACATAATATTATGTGTTATGTAATGTTCAAAAGTATTAAATTTGGGATGCTTGTAAAAGGTTATCTTTATTCTACAATTTATTGGACAAATGTATTAGGTGGTGAGAGTCCAGAATTGTTTCTATGACTTAGCTTGTGGTGGGAATTATAATTGTATCTTGTAAGTCATATCTAAATTACCTTGTCACATGAGTGTATAATGTTTATTGTATGTAAGTGTTTTTGAAGTCGTCATATCTAATATGATAAGCAAGATGAGATATGAGTGTGATTGCTTGTAGGATGTAGCAAGTGATGTCTTTAACATGAAATTAAATAATCCTTCAGTTGATTATGTATGAATGAACATGTGTCTAATGTTGATGTAATGAGTAAATATGAAATATGTGGCTTTGAAAATGTAATTTTTTATATTATTTTGTATTGTGAAATTTTTTGAATTACTAGTTTATCATTTTGTATGGCTTGTATTGTCATCTAACTGTGATGAATGTTTTTACGAGCATAAAATATAATAGACTTAAAGTATGTGTATCTATAAGGTAAACATAGTTAGTTTAGGACATTATAGTTTTTTCTTTTAATATGGAGCTTTTTTTATACATTTTTATCCAGGTTGGAGTTTTCTACCAATAGGTCGGATTATCTTTGAATATGAATTGGATGTGTGGAACCATATTTTGATTTACAAATAAAAATGTTATGTGTTAAAACATATTATAACGTAGTTATGAAAACCAGTCATAATATAAAATGCGGTGGCAAATTTGTAAATAAGTTTAAATCTTATTATTACAGAGTTATGGACACCTTAAATCTTTTTTAATGTATTATAACTTATTTTTAGAAACCAGTTGTAATATCCCAATCTGATTTTAACTTTTTCCCCCTAATTTCTCTTCCCTCTCTTCCTCGCTTTCGTTCCCCGTAATACACCACTACCATTCTTCCTCTCTTCTTCACTCTACATCATCCGCTGTTCACTCAACCATTCACTCAACCATTCACTCTCCATCAGTCGTTCATTAGCTGCCTTACGAGAGCGTTTCTCTCGTCTCCATTATCGAAAGGCTCTCGTTGCCTCTCCATCATCGAAGGCTCTTGCTGCCTCTCCATCATCGAAGGCTCTTGCTGCCTCTCCATCATCGAAGGCTCTTGCTGCCTCTCCATCATCTCGTTGAACCACAGTTCAAGCAGTAAGCACTCTCCTTTACCTCTCAGCCTTTTCACCTACATCTTTCACCCTCAACTGCTAGGGTTTCTTCGAATCTTCATCTTCTCACCTTTTTACCAATTGTTTTGACTTTTCCTACATTTTTCATTGAAATCGGTTCCCTCAGTGTTTGTCTAGGTAGGCTTTGAGATGATTGATGCAATTGCTGAGTCGTAGGGGATTCCTATGAACACTGCCCATTCCAAAGCCATTTTCGGAAAAGGTTTGCTTGTTCCCTTTCTTAGATATTTCTATTTTCTATTTCTCTCTCTATGTTTATTGTATTCATGAATTAGTAAGGAAACAGGATGTGCTGATTTTTTTCTCTCTGTTAACCATTTGAGATTTAACTTTAGATTGTGCAAGTTGTGCTATCTATATAGCTTGTCACTTGCCACTCTCAAAAATTTATTGACCACGAGTTACTTTAATCGCTTAAGCTTATAGTCTACTTTGAAGGGTAGCTTTTCTAATATGCACATTGAAATTTACTCTTATTGGTTGGAATTTTTGTGAAGTTATATGTACTATTGAAAGTATTTAAGTTTAATATTACAACCACAGGGATAGGAAAATCTCGAAATTGACAATGACTGCTAAAGGAATACCAGTATTTTCGGCAGTTTAAGCTCTGACAGAGTGGATGGTGTTTAGCTCCCTTAGATTCTTGGGAGGCTTTGCAGCTGCCCTGATTGATGATCCTCTGTGGGTCATGAACACTGTCCCTATTGAGGCCGAGTTCAACACCCTCGGTGTCATATATGAACGTGGATTGATTGGAACCTACCAAAACTGGTATGCCTTTCTTCCATAATAGTAAATTAGTAGAGGGACTCAATCTAGGAAAAGTAGAACATAGTTGGGGTAGAAAGTAGCTTTCTCATTGACTAATTAGATTAGAAGTATATCTCACTTTAGCTTAATTTCTGTTCATCACTGCTAAATGCTTAAACACAACTCAAGTGGTACCAACTTTTGTCCTTTACCATAGACAGGGCACTGTTATACAGATACACTTGTTTAGCTCCCTTAGTTTCTTCTCATTTGAATATTGGGTGTTTAGAAGAGCTTATACTGAGCAAGTGGCACCAAAAAGAATTAATGTTATTTACAAATCCTTGGTGATAGAATGTATATTATTCCGTGTGTAGAAAGTGAAGAATATCATCATATATATGTATACTCGTGTTGATTATAGATGTGAGGATAAGGAAATAAGGGAAATAAAAGCGCGTCCACAAGATTCTGCAGATAATATATGCCAAACAAACCCTTCTGGGACTTTCTTTCTGTCCTCAAAGCTGATATTAATTTCTGCTTTTTTTGTAAGATCCATTCACGAGGTGTTGCGTCAAAGAATTCATTAGATGCCATCGTGTTTCTTAACATTAAATTCTATGGAAGCACTTTTATTTATAACAAACACCAAACTTCATTGATAATTCATATATGTATATATCATATGGGTTCTATTAAAGCAAGTCATTGTAGTTTGAAACACTTGGAGCATAGGTAGACTAAAACTTGTCACTTTCTTTTATTCCCCTTTCAACCCATTTCGTGTCCCGAAAATATATATGCAAGTTTTATATGCTTTCTTATTGAATCTGTATTTAATCTTATATATAAAGTTGCTTTGACTTCATGTTTGAATCCTGTTATTGAATTCTTTGAAAAAAGACATTGATGATTTATGGTCTCAACGTTTTGAGGACATAAATTTTTCTTAAGAAATTTTCTTTTGTTGTAACTTAGTGATTTTAAGGAATTGGATTTAGTTGGTCAATTTCTTATGAATTTCACCACTTTAATGCATTACACATTTTTGCTCATGCATTACAGAACCTATCAAAACATAACCATTAATTAAGATATTTGTAAGTGTCATGGTTTGGAATACTCATTAATCTACTCATCCCAATAGCTCCAGCAGGAACAGATATTTCTGACTATCTGTCATATTTTTCTTCAATTTTATAGGAAACAGAGTGAGTCAAATTTTAAAAATTAATTAAATTAATATATGTTTTATATTATTATTTGGAAAGTTATACATTATCATTATTTTTATATATTACGTATCTTATCAAGAAATTGTTCTTAATAAAGTTGCTTACTACAAACACAACATGTTTCAGAATCTGACTATTACTTACCTCAGAGGCCTCGAGGCCTCAAAACTTTACACTTTTGGTGCATGAATTATATCATTTTTATAATATTGGTAATAGTTTGCGTCAATGGAGTATTCAATGTGCCACTTTTTCTGCTTCAATTGACCACTTTAATTGTTGTTTTGGTGTATTCAATTAAATTTCATTTTCAATTTTTTGTTAAAACAGGTTTATGGCTGATCCATCTACACCTACACGACCACAAAGTGAGGACCAAAGTCAATCGTCTACCCAACCCAAGTGTAGACGAGCGACTAGGCTAAAAGACTTGACTGTTAGTCGTAATGCTGATCAGAAATTGCCCATTCAATTTGATATGAGTACAGGAAAAGTTATTGGAGACAACCGTGCAAGATTCACTAGCTTGTGGCCTTACTTGGTAGAAGTATTGTTAGTATTCTTACTTGGTAGAAACTTGGCTACACTTAAATAGTATATGTACATTAATGTAATATTTGGATTTAATATATAGTTTCATGTATAAATGATGTATTAAATATTAGACTATTTAACTTTTGAAATGAATTCTATTTTGTTAGTTTCAATAAATTTGTTTATTTAAAGCTATATTTATTATAAATGGATTGGATGAGATGATAATACAGGAATATTATTATAATTTCATTGGATGGTCAAATGTAATAATCAATTTTTTTTAAAAAAAACATTTATTATAACGTACTAAGCAATGTATGATATGGTACATTGATCACATATTATAACGTACAATAATATGTACGTAATAATATATAACATATTATAACGTACAAAATCTTCTACGTTATAATATCTTCCACTTATTACAACGGACAAACGAAAGTGGAAATAACATTTATAATATTTTATATTCACAAGTTTTACATATACCATGTAAGTATTGGTTATAGTTTAAGTGAATGATTCTATAAGAACAAGAGTTGGAGGAAACTTGTAGATGTTTTAAGATGTATATATTTTAATTATGTATGGTAAGGTTTTTGCTAGAATGAAATACCAGGGAAATTCATGACCAACATAAACATTCTATATAGAGATCAAAATATCACTTCCAACAAAAACCTTAACAAAATAATTTTATTTGTATTTTTTTTAATAAAATGCACGTCTTGTTTATTCCTATTCAATGTAGGAAAAAAATTCACTTGAAATATTAACATATAGTATAAACATAACAACTAAATAAATTATATGTGATTTATATGTTTTAATAGTTTTAAAATTTTAAATTTTGGGATGTTACAAAAATCTAATTAAACCAATATCAACATATATAATTACATCTATTTTCCTACAATAAAGCATAAAAAACTTTACTAATTTTTTTGTGTCCTTTTATGGGATTTTTTTTAACAAAAAGATCTTATTATTTATCTCTTATTTTATATAATGCATTTCACAAGTTAATGATATCAATCCAAACTCATTTTCTTTAAGTATATTAGGAATTAAAGCTTTCACGGACTTATAAAAATAGTTACCTTATGTTGGATAGTAATTGGGGCTAATTTTATTAGGAATGTAAAATTTGATTTTGAAACTATTTGATCCATATACGAAATCGATTCCTCTGTATAATTTTTATTTTTTATGAAATTCCTTTATCTTATGAATTTTGTATGATTTCTTTTTTTTTTTTTCTTAAGAGTGACTTTATCTCTTTTTATATACATTTTATTTACTTTGTATATTATAATGGATTTGTTGCATATCAACTCAAGTTACATATTTAAATACATTTTTCTTAAAATACAACAACTTAAATTATTGATATTTTGTGATATCAACTCAAGTTACATACCTTTTAATATTAACCATGTTCTATGGGAATCCAATAAATTAAATTTTTACTTGCAACAATATATCAAAAATGGCTAGACTGATTAATTGAAACTAAATTGTTTACTTATTTTAAATAATTATCAATTTTTAACTAAATTGAATATTTTGTTATCCCAACTTCTTGATTTCAATTGGACACTTCAAGATGGTTGAAAGGAGAAAAGAGTAAATACGTATTCAAATCACTATCCATACTTTCTATAAATCTTAGAACTTATTACAACTCCATGTTGTTATAGATTATTGATGCACTCATTAAAGAGTATAGGTTGTCTTTTTATCCTTAAATAACATTTATGCCAAATAATAAGAAAAACTATAGCTAAAAATCTCAGCTCTTGCACATAATAGAATACCTCTTTATGCAAACCACGTTTCTCTTCAAAAGTTCTTTCTTACAACATTCCAATCAAAGATAATAACTTTTGTTTTTCATATAACTTGAAAACACTCCAAATTAAAATATTTCACTTGTTACCTAATAATTTTATAAGTTTATTCCAAAACACAACCACCACTAACATTCAAATTTCCACTCTAACTTAGTTCTCACACTGTTTCCAGAATTCTATCTTCTATTAGAAAAAAAGGTTTGTTTAACACTTCAAAATTTTTATTTTTATTTACAAATGAGTGGTTTCTTAAGTTTAGGATAGGATTAGGTATTTTTCTAGTCGCTAATTATATACGAAACTAGAATTTGTTATTATATGAAAGATCATATAAAATTCGATATTGCACTAGTACAATATTTGTTTTTAAACTCGCACAATATGTCTCATTTTATACCAAATCGCTGCCTATAACAACGCGGTGACAAATTAGTAATTAAGGTGGCCTTATATACATCGGTTGCATGAAGACCCGAAGCATAAAGTACCTACCACCTCGGCTGCATGCAGAACCGGTGCCTAAAACATCCTTTTTGGCTGGCAAAAGGTAATACTACATCGGTTTCATGAAGAACCGAGGCATAAAGACTCTGACCCACCTACAATCACAGAATCCGCTAGGCTGACAACTTTATGAAAAGGTGAGACTACCTCAGTTTCCCACAGACTCGAGGCATGAAGCCTCTGCCACCTTTGCACCGTTATGACTTTTTGAAGAGTTTTTTAAGCTTCTATTCGTTCTGTCCAAGAGCTATGACCTCGAGTTCTTTTGAGCCAGTGTCAAAAGTGTATTCTGCTTTAGTTTCTTTCCTGACCGAGGCATATATGGTGCTACTGCTTCGGGTGTTTGGGACAACCGAGGTAATATCGTTTAATAAGTTCAAAAAATTTCATTGCATTTCATTTCTTCTCGCGTTGGCGCTTCTTCTCCGTTTCTTCTTCGTTGGTTCTTCGCGCTGTTGGTTCTCTACCACCATTGTTGCTCTCCCCAAGGGCTACCTCCACCATCTTCGCCGCCGCGAGTCCTCTATGCCGCCTTCGTCGTCTTCACGTTGCTGGTTCTCCTCCACCTCTGTTGCTTCTTCGTTGGTGCTTTGCTGATTTGTTCAGTTTTCGGTGTTGTCGTTGCTGCCATCGTCGTTCTCACCTTCGTCCCTGCCGTTCGCACCTTCGTACCCGTTGTTGTCGTCGCCTCCACCATTGTCATTGGTGTTGCCCATCACGGTAAGTTTTTTAAACCCTCTTGATCTTATCTTTGATATTTGAGTTGGTATCTTGTCTCTGCGTTTTGGTTCATTTTTTATTTTGTGTGTGATTATAAAATCTTGAAGCTGAGTTCTTTTTTCTAAAGGTGACAGTGGTAGTGGCGTGTGTTCAATATATTTTTTGTTTGAATATATTGCATGTTGTATATGTAATTATTTGTTTGCTTGAATATATATTGTTGTTGACAATTAGCCTTAGCTTTTTTGAGATTCAATACAAAAATTATTTACTATCTTCAGATTTTTTGAACAAACGTACTTTTTACAAATGAAAATAGAGGAGATGGTAATAATAATTTACAAGTATTGAATCTTGAATTGTCCAATTGGACAGTTTAAGAAGAGAAATAACTTTTTTCATAGTTTATTATAACATATCAATTTTAATATACATGTCTTAAATTTCACGAAAATTTGCCTGTGTGTTTTGTATTGGTCTTCGGGTGCATATTTGATTGTGATTTATAATCATTTTCATTTCGTGTAACCTGAAGACCAATGCGAAATGCTGGCAAAATTTTGTGAAATTTAAGATATGTTGTTTAAAATTAATATGTTTAATAAACTAAAAAAGGTGAATCTTCTTGAATGGGATAGGGTCACACCTTGAATACAAACATGATCAAAGTGATCATTCAAGA
Organism: Vigna umbellata; assembly: GCF_029865625.1. Classification (NCBI taxonomy): domain Eukaryota; kingdom Viridiplantae; phylum Streptophyta; class Magnoliopsida; order Fabales; family Fabaceae; genus Vigna; species Vigna umbellata. Next base: position 51,496,828 of record NC_142168.1, on the reverse strand, counting down.
TTATTGAAATTCTGTAAACAATTTCAGTAAACATGCGTATAGATCGAGGGTGGATTAATTTACCACGCATCAGCACTGAGTACGAGAGAGGGGTAGAAGAATTTATAGAGTTTACGCAACGTAATGTGAGTACAAGTGGTGATGATGAAGTCAAGTTCAGATGTCCCTGTGTGAACTGTTTGAATGGGAGGAAGTTGAACGCAACTGATATTAGGGAACATCTTATCTGTGATGGTTTCATACGAAGTTATACAACATGGATATGGCATGGCGAATTAACAAACTTTCCCACTGTCTCTCCAACTGAAAATGTATATGATTCCACAATGGATATGGAAGATCGACTAGAAGAAGACAACTTAGAGGACATGATCCGCGATGCTGGCGTAGAAGCTTTTGCCCAAGCGCATGTGTATGAAACGATGTCCACTGATGCGACAACTCCTTTGTATGCCGGTTCAACTAAGTTCACATGGTTGTCAGCAGTGTTAAGGCTCATGAATTTAAAGGCGACCAATGGATGGACTGATAAGAGTTTTATAGAATTGTTGTCATTGTTGAATGAAATGCTGCCAGATGGAAATACATTACCCACTTGTAATTATGATGCAAAAAAAATTCTTTGTCCGATGGGTATAGAGTATAAACGGATACATGCATGTCCGAATGATTGCATATTATATAGGAATGAGAATGAAGTTTTGATAAAGTGTCCAAAATGTGGGTTATCACGATACAAATAAAAAAACAACGGTGAAGATAGTGGTCACATATAAAAGAATGATTCTGCTTTGAAAGTAGTTTGGTACCTTCCACTCGTGGCTAGACTTAAGCGTTTGTTTTGCGAATCCCAAAGACGCTAAAAACCTAAGATTGCATGCAAATGAGAGAACAACTGATGGGCTGCTTCGTCATCCAACTGATTCAAAGTAATGGAAAAATATTGATCAAGAATTCCCCCAATTTGGTGAAGCATGTAAAAATCTTAGGTTTGGTATTTTAGTCCATACTTTGTTACATTTGGTTCCATTCAAATGATGTTACTTAATATTTTATAATTATGATTATATATTGTAGTGTAATAGACAAACAGGGTCATATGAATGTGGTTACTACGTAATGTTTTGGATGATGACCATTATTCGTGCACATTACACCAGTGGATGGGAAACGGTAATATTTAGGTTTGAATTTTATTTTCTCTATAGTTTAGATTTCATATACACTAATTGAAATCATTGTGTTTTATGCAGAGATTCAATATGACTGCTCCAATTCCAGAGAAGTTACTTCAATTCGTGAGGAAACCACTGGCTAAATATGTAATTCAATTATATAATAGTATTTAGTATATATTAGGATATAGTAAGTTCTAAGTTTATGTTTCTAAGTTGTTTTATGCTTTTCTACATTATTATTAGTATAACTTTGTACATTGCATTGATTTATGCTTCAAACTTTATTTATTATTACATTGGATTGATTTATACTTCTAAGAAGTTGATTTATGATTCCATTGAATGTACTTATGTTTTAATATAATTTTCATTCAAAATATACGTTTCTGAATTATTCTGGACTGTTCTGGCTGTGAATATATATGCAGGTATGTTTCTATAGTTGGGAATGTAGTAGAAACAAACCTCATTTTAAAAAAAACAAGGGAATATGCCTCGGTTGAGCTCATAACCGAGGTAGAAAAGCCCCCTATGACCTCGGTTAAGGTCACAACAGATGCAAAAAGGCTGGCGGATGAAAAAAAAAATGGGCTCTACTATCTCGATTATGGTTTCAACCGAGGCAATAGAGGGGGACATACTGTCTCGGTTCAGTAGGAACCGAGGCATAAATTCCTACAAAAAAAATAAAATGAAAAAACCAAAACATCTAGTACTTCGATTAAGGCTGAACCGAGGCCAAATCGTCTCCTTACTGCTTCGGTTATAGCTGAACCGAGGCCAAATCGTCTCCTTTTATGCCTCGGTTTTTGCCTCGCCTGGATATGCCTCGGTTCGGGAACTGCTGCCTATGGGCAAAAATAATCGCTGTTATTTCTCCTGACTACACTAGTGTTGTACTTTATTAATACATGTAATACATTTTTCAAAACCAACAACGTTAACTTTTAGATGACGTGTCTAACGACCATACTGACTGGATTAAAATATCAGAACATGTGATTGACATGTGTCAACCACATGTAATAATTTTAAAAATAATACTTTTTTTGGTTTTTTATTTTTCTTTTCTTTTACTTTCATTTTTTCTTTTGGTTTTGGATGATGTATTATATGCATTACTAAAGTATAAGAATCAATTTTATATAAACTTTTGGTTAAAACCTTCGGATGGTCTTCATATTTGTACATGAATCCCAATTTGGTCTCCTCGTTTTAAGTTATCTCAATTGGGTCATCAATTTTGAAAATGTGCAATGAATAAGCCCTTTTTATTGAGTGGACATAAACAACATCAAGACATGCTAATGTGGTGCACAATAGACATGGTGATGTGGGTAATTTTATTACGTAGAATTGGAGTTTAATTTATGACATGGCATTGTTTAATTGGAGACCGTGGTTAGAACAAAAATTAGGGATTCGGTGCACAATTACTATAGATTAGGGATTTTGAAACTGAAGATTTATGGATTTCGAAACAGGGATGTGGAAACATTATGAAAGGGATTTAGGAATTTCGAAAGAGGGATTTGGAACAAAAGACAAACACAATGTGGTAGAGATATCGAAGCACGGTGAAATGGATTTAAGGATCAATAGAATAGAACACCAACACAATCAGTTGGGGATTTCGAAACAACTAAGAAATGAAGGTTCATGGTAGTTGAGGTGAGTTTGATTTGGTGGGTAGTTGGGTGTTTCATTTTTGTTTTAGGGATGCACTAGTACAAAAACACCTTTTTAAGTCTCTACATTTAAGTCTGTTCTCGAAATAATAGACTTAATAAATATGCGATGACATTTTGGTAAATAAGAGTTCATATTTTAAATCTGGTAATATCATAACAGATTTAACTTTTTATTTTAAGTTTGTTGGAATACAAACAAACTTAAATTTTGCATCTGTTGAACTTTTTGACAGACTTAAACTAATATTTTAAGTCTATTAAAAAATGAAAATACCTAAATTCTATCATACCTAAATTCTTTAACCTAATTCCCAAACTATTCTTAACATTGGTTCTCTTTCTTGTACTCAAAGCACAATACATTTCTTTCTTCATTTTCTTCCACCGTTAGAAATTTCTTTCTCTCTTCATTTTTTCTCATGTCCAACCCCAACAAGTTGTGTCGTAGCCTCTGCGTGCGAGATCTCCCCTTGCTAGATCACCCTCCTCTGCGTCCAAGGGTGTGGGTGTTGTAGCCACCGTCGCGCAGGTTGTGTCTTGCCGTCCCTTCCCATACTACCGTTGTCGCGGCTTGCCGCTGCCGCTGTCGCAATCGCGTCTTGTCGCTACCGCTGCCGCCATCGCGTCTTGCCGCAACCACCAATGCCTCTTGATGTTGTCCCCGTCACGTCTTGTCGTTGTCGTCATCGCGTATTGCTGCTACCGTCGTCGCGTCTTGCCGCTACCGCCGTTGGGTCTTATTGTTGTGGCTGTTGCGTCTTGCCACTGTTGTCGTTGCGTCTTGCCGTTGTTGCCGTCGCATCTTACCGCTGTCGCCATCATCTCGTGCTGTTGTGTTCTACGACATCCTAGTCACCCTTGGAGTCCCTAATTTCGAATGCAATTTCTTTTAGATTTTTAGGGTTTTAGCGTTTCTTATGATTTTAATTTCAGTTATCAGTATTTGATTTGTTTATGTTGTGTAAAAAATTTGATGGGTTCTTTGTATTTGTTTGAGTGTGAAGATGAATCGGAAGAGAGATTGGTTATGTTATATTATATTTAATATTATTTTTATTGTGTATGAGAACTTGTGAAAGATTAATTTTGTGGTGATTAATTATGATTTGTTAATATCTTAGAGAGGTGCCAATGGATTATATGGTTGAATTTGTAATTTTGGATGGAAAATCTAAGTCTGTTAATTCACAACAGATCTAAAATTTAAGTCTGTTACATAATAACAGACTTAAAATTTAAGTCTGTCGAATCTAAGTCTGTTCTAAAACAGATTTAAAAAGCCTAAAATAACAAACTTAAAAAGTCTATTTTGTACTAGTGATGGAAAATGGGTCTTACATTGTATTATTAGGGTAAGAGTTTAATGGTAGTTAAAAACACTTATTCTTAGGAGTTTTGACAGTTAAAAACACTGCATTCTCACCACAAAAGCAAATGGGTTTTACACTCAACCTCATTATGACATCACTACTATGTTGTACCCTCAACCATTGCAAGTGCAAGACGAAGAAGAACGAGACATGCCTCAGCTGAACAATGTTCGAGTTCCACTTTCGATAACCTCTTCCTTCACAAAACCACTTCTCATTAGTAGCCCCTTTAAATGTTAGGACAACCATTTAAATGTTAGGGCAAACACTCACATGTAAAAGGGGATGAAACAACACGTCAGTCACTGAAATTATTCAACAATGACACGTCCTTCACTAAATATTACATCTCAGCACGTCTTGATGTAGTTTTTGTCCACTTAACGAAAATAGCTTATTTGTTACACATTTTTAAAATTAAGGACTCAATTGAGATAACTTAAAATGAAAGGACCGAATTGAGATTCTTGTACAAATATGAAAATCATCCGAGGATTTTAAACTAAAATTTTTTATAGGGATAAATTTCAATTTCACATGTAAGTTGATGAACTAACAAAATACTTACGAAAAAAGTGTTTATTAACCAACAAATATCAATATTCAACTCACAAGGTAACATTAAAATCAATGTTAAAATATGTGCAAAAGTTATTACTCCAAGGATTATTAAATATTTTGTTACCTAGGGTACATGGCTTCAAGGATGCTTTCTGACCATATTTTCTCCGACTCTATCATTCCTGAGGAGGCCTTTTCATCTCGGCGAAATGCTTTGATTAGGAAAAAAGTTCATGAAATTGATGTAAAAGCTAGATGCAAGATTTTAATAAAGGTTAATGAACAAAATTCAGCCACAATTGTAATGCAATCGCAAATAGCATTGATAATATTTGTCAGATGATTTGCACAATATTGAAAAATGGAATGACAAATCTGTTTAGTATGTTTTAAATCTCTCAATTTACATGCGAAATTGAAATTTATCTTTTTCAAAATGTTTAATAATGCATAAAATACATCCTCGGATACTAAAAGAAAAAATGTAAAAGAAAAAAATGAAAAATATAAAACTAAATATTTTAAAATTTACATATGGCTGAAACGTGTTATATTTTGACATTTTAATCTAATCAACATAATTGTTCAATAAATCATATAAAAGTCAAAGTCATTAGAAATTAATTTTATATGAACTTTTAGAGAATGATGGATTCCAATATCACATATAAATAAATGGACTAAAAACATACTTTTAATACCTAATTATTCATGTTATTCTGCATTGCACTCATAACATTTAGGTATTATTAAGAAAAAACAGTCATATACATAAAAAGGGCGTATCAACACTTAATATATACATTCGAAGAAAAAAAATATCAGAGAATTTTAGATTTTTGTGATATGTGTACCATTGTTTTATTTTTAATCCGTTAACAATACTCTATTTTTAATCCACTAAGAATGCTATTGATGTAGACAACAACATAGATCTTTTCTACGACTCATCGTATGAAATTTTACTGGGAAGAGTACCTTGACTTGGAGAGAAAATTGTGGTATAAATAGCCAATTAACTTATCATTGTACATAAATAATTTATTATTATGAACAAAGCACATGATTAACATCCTGTAACAAGTTGGGTTAACGGTACATTATGGCCCAATCCACTAGGCCATTGGCCCATGGAATTCAACATTAGTTTTAGATTTCGATGTTGTTTTTTCAATATAAATAAAAGAAAAAAGAAAAAATACAGCATACAACGCTTTTATTAACAATATATATTTATCGAAAACCACATACGTAAGTCTTTTTGAATAAATATTATCACTTTAAGAATAAATGAATAGGAAAACACTAAATTACTTACTTCTCAAATTTTCCTTTTTCTTTTTTCAATGTATATATTCTGAGTTTATTTTGTTCAATATATGTTACATCGAATCATACATCTCGACCCCTCCGCTTAGTATGATGTTGAAATGCACCCAATCTAATAAAGACCAAGCAAGTATTAAAAAACATAATAAGGAGCCTAAACGTAATTAGAGTGTAAATAGTTATAGTAGTAAGTTTAAATAAGTTTAAGAGAATAACTATTTATTAAGAAAATACTTTAAAATAAATACATACATACATAATGCCCCAACAATAAAATATAAATTTAATTTTTAGAATAAAGTTATCAGATAAATAGTACTTTTCATTGTATATTTATTATGTCATTAGCGTGCATATAAGAAAAAAATACATTTTGAAGAAAAATACCACTTACCCTCGTAGAGGTAAATATGTTATTGGTATGAGCACCATAACACCCGTAAGTGTACTTCTTAGTTTAATAATCTAAAATCCTTAAAAGTTTTTTTTTTATATATATAAAGATACTTTATATTAATGTGTTGGGATTAAAAGATGTTATAGTTGAACACTAAAACGTTTTGCTACATATCATAAAAGCAAAAGAGTACATATGTAATAATTGAATAGAAAGAAAAGCTCCAACAAAGTAAAAATATATATATTAACATGAATAATCAGTAACGCGCACCAATAAAAATATAAAATGTTTCTAAATAAATCTGAAAACTCCATTGTCTGCCAAAATAATGGATTCACTTTGTATAATTTACATACAATTAGTGAAGATATTGAGAAGTGTGACTACGCATGTTTGTCTCTTTATATAATATGAATGTAATATATATACATATATATATATATATATATATATATATATATATATATATATATATATATATATATATATATATATATATATATATATATATATTGTTAGGAAATGTTGTAGAATACCCAGCTAGCATCCCACCAATGCAACACTTTTACTTAGTGATAAATAAAGTTGAAATCTCCAATCACCACTGAGCTTAAAGTTTTAAAATTTTATAATCATAAATTGAGATGATTATCAACACTTTTTTTTTTATTAATTATTCAACTATATTATTTAATATCATCTGAGTTTGAAAAATCGGATACTTTCTGGCTGCAAGCTTGAAAATAGCTAGATTAATTTGACCATAAGAAACAATCAGTCAAAACCAGCAAAATTTATTTGCTAAGAGTCAATAAAAATGTTTATAGTTTAGTTTTTTTCAAAAAAACAAAGTATTGATCCTTCTGATCTGTTCTAAAAATATATAAATTAAAAAATATTGATAATAAAAATTGAATATATACTTGAAACTTCAACTTTAAACTTTATATGGATTTTAAAGATTAATAGCCTATAAAATTTGTTTTTTATTATAAAGTTATAATATTATGTTTCTTTAATATTGTTATTATTAATATAGATTCAATCATGATTGAATCTTTCACCAATGTTATGATAAGTTTTCATGACTAGTATGCTCATGTAAGTAAATTTGTAGGAAAGTAAAATTATTGATATTAAATTTTAATTACAAATCTATACAATTTACCATAGTGTTCAATTATAATCAATTTATGTTTATAATTAGTTCCATTATATGGTTCATAATCTCTCTCTTTTTATGGTTCAGTGTTCATTATTATTGGGTGCATAGAACACTAACTTTTTGACTTGCCAATGCATATTCATTTATATGCATATCAAGTCACAAACAAGATTCTCTTTTTAGGTTCCAACACTTGTGTGTGGTGGAGGTGGTTGTGTCTTATGTCACAAACAAGATTCTCTTTTTAGGGTACTTCGAACACTAGTATTTGGTGTGTGACCACCTTTTTTTTTTATCAAATCAGTTAAATCAAATGTTTTATGAGCAAATCCGACAAATCATGTTGTGACTAAAAGAGTTATGTTATTCAAAGGTTAAATATATATTTATAGTTATACAACAACATTGTTTGTAAAAAAGTTTCAAAATCGAAAAAGTTGCATTAGAAATATATTAAATCTGAAATAATTTAGAAAAATAAACCTGTATTATAACATTTTTAGATATAGAGCTCTTGTACTTATAAATGAGTGAACAATATAAGATCTTACATCTTAATTTATATAACTACGAGTCCGAAAAATTAAAAGAAAAAATTTCTTGATTCCACTCCTCTGCTGATGAGATACTAATATATAATACAAAAATTTAGCCCATCCTACAATCCAGAATGGAATAAAGGATTTTTTCCTTCTCGAAAGTATTAAGATAAATATTCTTTAAAAGATTGTATTCTTTTTTTCTTATCTTAGTGGTCACGAACGTTTTAGTTAAAACAAAATTCTCTTCCATAATTAAAAATATAAATTATACTAACCGCTTTCAAGAATATTTCGTGAATTTATACATTTGATTTTTTTTTTTAAATATTTACATTAACTTGCCTTATAGAGTATACGCTCTCGTATTTTTCAAACAATTAACGAAAGTAAGATAAAAAAAATAGGAAATGTTCATTTAGTTTCATAAAATCCAAATGGTGATTGGAATATTTTATTTAAATTAAAATAAAAAACAAAATCAATCTTAGATAAGGGTACTATTACTATTATTATTATTATTATTATTATTATTATTATTATTATTATTATTATTTAAGAAGTGTGTGGACCTATTGTAGACAACAATGGTGGTTTTGTTGAGATGTGACAATGCATGGATGAAGACTTTTGGCAATGTGAAATGATAGTGGCCTATTGTAAGTCAGAAAATAAGAGAATACTTTATAGGTTCTCGTATATGGTATATATAATTGGCAATAATATCACAAGTTGGTAACATAATATTCTCACTTTCAATTATATGTAAAGAATATTATGGAAATAGGCACTTGGCATTTGTGGGGTAACTTGTTTTTACGTATAGGGATCTTATTACCACCAACCAAAATGTCACATACGAGAGAGACATCTACAACAACTATGCAAGGATACATACATCTCATTCCAACAATAATACTCTTCTACTACCATCATATTTCAAACACATTTTACTTTTCTATTTCTTAAGTTCTACAAAATCAAATATAAATTAACAACAATGAACACTGTTTTTTGGTACAATAATGGAGACCTTTTCATAAAGAGTTAGGCAAACATAGCTTTATGAATCTCCTTTGGTTTTAACTAGTAAAAAATTAAGTTTTTTTAAGAATATTTTTCTTCCATTCTACATGCAACTTGTATGTATATGTTGAAACAAGATATATAGTTCCCAAAAACATAAAGAATAAATTGGTAACAAAGTTTCATGTGTCACTTAATTTGATTTAATACCTGTTAATATAGAGAAATTGAACTTCAATTTTTCCAGCAAAGTTTAATGGTCAAGCTTTATAAATGGGTAAAATGAAATTTAAAGAGAAAGTAGTTAACATGTTTGTTTTTTTTTTTTGTAAAAAAATAGTTATGAACAAAAGTGATGATACTCCAAATTAATATCAAGATACAAAAAATTATATTATTAAGTTTTATAAAATATTGACTTTAAATAACACGGTTAATGCTATGCAGTGTTTGTTTAATAATTTAACTTTTTGTAAATCTTTCGTATAGGTACAATGGTATTATGATTCTTTAACTTCGATTAAGTTTGAAGTCGGTCTTCTAACTTTTGTTTTGTCCTACTTTTATTTATTAGTTTGTGTCTTTTTGTCAATCATTTTGTTTAATGTCCTTTTTTAGACTATATATTTTGACCAAAACCCGTGAATCTTCACATGATTGGAACCATAAATACACTTTAAAAAAAAACCCTCATTCACTATATTTTATAGATTTTGGGATATCTTATCAAAATGTAAAAACCACATAAAAAATGTGGAATGATTTTTTGAAGTATAAAAAAATTCATTAAAAAGAAGCAGACAAATGTAATTAGTGGTTCAATGGTACATAATATGTTTCTGCATGGATCTCACAAAATGCTTATACACATCTCATTCATTATTACAAATAGATTTTCGCAATATATTTTCTAATTCTACAAACTCTATTTCCAAAAAAATGGGGTGTTAAAAGTTTAGATGGGTGTAGAAAGAAGAAAAGCCTAATTTCCTGTATGCTCAAAGATTCATAAGCCCATTTGTTTAAAAGACAGTCTGAAATGTGTCTGCTTAAATACCACTTTTATTTATTTTTTATTTCAAACAGCTTCCTGGACCTTTTACTGGATATATGTAATAGATACATACCTTTCAAAATATAAAAAAATTTCTGAACCATTTGGAAAGTATTTTTAGATTCAGAAATATTTTTTAAAATGTTTTGAAAATTATTTTATATTTCAGAACACTTTGTTCGGAATAAAAATTTCAAATTGAGGGTTTTGAAAAATATTTATGGATCTGAATTTGTTTTTGAAATACTCTGTTATGAAATTATTTTATATTTTAATCAAATGTTATGAAATATAAAAACATTTCTTAAATGAATGTTTTCAGAAACATTTTTAGATTGGAAATATCTTCTAAAAATACGTTGTTTTGAAAAAATTATTCTATTAAATATTTGGAAAAGTATTTTTGAATTCAAAAATATCTTTCAAAACATTCAATTAGAAAAATATTAAAAATAAAATGTATAAAAAATTTAATTATATTTTTAATGAAAGGTATTTTGAAAAATACAACTTTTATGAAAAACAAGGAGGCGCAGGAAGTAGTTATATATCTTTCTAAATTCTATTTTTCGTGCACTCAAATTTGGTGTATATTTCTTTTAAATCATTAAAATCTTTGCCCAACTGCATTTGAATCCTAAAAAACTGATCTATCGAAATTTGATGTCTGATAGAAAGTTATATGTGTCCTAACATCTCTTTCTCAACCCTACTTGTCTTCCCATTAATGGTTCTGTTCATCTGCTTTCAACATGTGTGCAAGATTCACATCAATTTTCCTTCTTCAACTCTCATATCATAGTCCCTACTGCATTCAGTGAATCCTCTTGAATTTTCTTTGCCACTGAATGCAAAAGTAGTTGGTGCCCGAATATTACTAGTTTTCATGTATTGTTGGTTGATCCCGAATCTGTTCAACACAAATCCTGCAAATGACACATTTCCACGGATGAAAACAGCATATGCATAGTTATCACTTTTGGTTTCATCATTTGGGTATTGATTTAAGATAGCTATTAATGAAAAAGGAAACAACATCTTGAACATGCAGACTACATTACGTGATGAACTTCTCTTTTGTTATCTGTTAAATTATCATCAAGATGCCTCAAAACTAAATACAGTTGGAATTTATCTGCATAATGCATTAGATGCATAATAGCAATAAATATAGTCAGAGTTTATCTGAATAATGCATTAGCAAATGGTAAAGTGTCACTTAATTGCAAATGTACTTATCAATGTTTTAGGAAAGATTTATACTTAATTGCAAATGTACTTATGAATGTTTTAGGAAATATTAATACACAGAGACTTAACAACACTAACGAGAATTTGAGTTCATTAACAACTATTTTTAATTAAAAATTTTAATGCTATGTTTGGATTGGACAATTTAAAAGGATAATTCATTTATTTCAAGAATTTAAAATTTTTTACTTTAAAATGATTTGTTTGGATAAAATAATTAAAAATAAATTCAAATTTGTTGGGATAAAGTAATTAAAATAAATTTAAATTTAAGAAATTTTATAAGGCATTTTAAATAAATAAAATAGATTAATTTTAAATACTTTCAAAGGTACAAGGAACTTGAAATTTCACTCATTTTCACCTCACCCTTACAAAGGTCAAGTCGAGTTGACTCAAGCTGAAGGCTCAATCAAGTCAAAGGTGACTAATGGTTTGGAAAGCAGAAAACAAACTTAATAATGAGATTTATTTAAAATATATTTTTTTGAGCTTTTTTTAATCCAAAATTATCTATTAAAATGTCGTAATTAATTTCATTTAAATTTCCCATTATTCTTCCATTATTCGCTTATTAAAAATTTCATCTCCATAAGGCTAAATTTTAACTTAGTTAATAGTTCTACAATTCAATCCAAACAAAAACTTCAGTTCTTATCAAAATTCATGTACAAAAACTCTAAAAACCCATAAATCAAAAAGTATCATAAAACTAAGCCTGGTAAATGAAACACATTTTTAATCCTAATACTAATTCAAAATATAGAAGAAAAACAATAGCAACATAAATAAAAAGAAAACATATTAACAAAAAACGAGGATCAAAAAATTGGTACACACAAGCATCATTAGATTCAAGAGAATCAACCAAAACCCTAAGAAGAAATACTTTAGAATAGAAAAAAAGCACTTTAGAATAGAAGAAAGCAAGGAGTGGAGTCACTAAATGAAAAGTCACATAAAGATAAAAGAAGAAAATAGAAATGAAAATTGATTATAAGATAGTAAAGATAACTACATATCAGTTTTAATTAAATTTTATTCTTAAACATAAAGTTTTAATATAGGTATATTAGTACTAAAGTAATATCTTGAGACTATTTTTTTTAATAGAGGAATATTAATACTAAAAAAAATTTTAGGCCTATTTGTTTGAGGCCTAAAGTAATGTTTTACCTACTTCACCATTTAGTTAGTCCTGAGTTAGGTTACAAACCTATCACGAACAAGTTTTTGGTGACGTTGTTAGGGATTTGTGTCAAGAAAATCTTTGTTTAAACCATATTGATCATTGCAAAAATCTGTATTTAAGTGTAGATAAACTGACTCATTTAATTTTCATTTTTTTTTACTGTTTTTAAGATTGTTGTTTCATTGATTTTTACACTCATTTTTGTATAAATCTTTGTGCTTTAATGTTGCTTACCATTGTTTAAGTTGTTGTGTATGCAAAGGAGAAGAGAAAAACAAGTTTATTGTTTGATCTAAAGGTAGAATGCACACTTAGAAAGAACAACAAAAAGAATAGAAAATAGAGGAAAACACTAACACTGAAGCTGTGAGTACAAATCTTGATGTGGAAGCAAATCTTGATCTAAAAGTAGACTGTGTGAATCAAATGGTTTCAGGTAACAATCAGAGAAGATTACTTCAAGGTTACACTTATCAATAAAGGCCATGCCATTTCTCAAGCATAATTATGCCTACAAAAGGAGTGTAAATGAAACATGCCTTATTTTCTCTAATCACAACAAATCAATTTACTGGACTAGACCAAGAAGATCTTTTCAATCACTTGGCCACATTATATGAACTTTGTGAAACACTTGGGATTGATTATAAAGATGAAAAAATTGTATTCCTAATGTTGCTAACATTTTCCCTTACAGGGAGGGCCAATATTTGGTTACAATCTCACCCAAATAAGAGTTTAACGAGTTGGAAAGATGTGGAAAGAAAATTTTCAGCCAGATTCTTCCCACCATTGAAATATATCAGTGTTAAGGTTGTTATTGCAACCTTTTCCCAAGGATTGGATGAATACTTCTGTGAAGCATTTGAAAGATACAAAGCCTTTCTTAAAAAGTGCCCAAATCATAGATTTGATAAAGTAGCTCAACTCAATGATAACGGTTGAAAAACCGTTATTTTTATACTTAATTTTGATAATCAATCAACCCTTTTTGACTTAGAAACTTGCTTTAACTCATGTTTTTGCTTTAGTTTTGTGAATAAGAGAGTTGGAGGTGAATTGAATGGTTTTATGCTAGATTCCTTTGATTTTGTAGGTTATTGGAATGATTTGAAAGAAGAGTTAAAGAACCGAATGGTTGGAATGCAGAAAAGTCAACTAGAAACCAGAAAAGTCAACCAGTCAACAAGAAAAGTCAACCCGTCAACAAGAAAAGTCAACTAGTCAACCAGAATGCAAAAAAGTCAACCAGAGTGTAGAAAAAAATTGTGCCGAGTTGCGCTGAGCGATAATTACCGCTGAGTGGATCCATACCACAGGGCTTTTTTGTAGGTTTGACTTCAAGACCACCAATTTTTTCAAGGACAGATAAGGGCATCACATTGATACTGGACCCTAAATCAATTAGGGCTTTCCCTATTTTATGATTCCCAATGGAATGGTGAAACTTCTTGGATCTTCAACCTTAGGAGGAAGTGCCTTTTGTAAGATTACACTGCACTCTTCCTGTACCTCCTTTGTCTCCTCTTTTAAATATTCTTTTCTTTTGAGGAGTTTCTTCAAAAACTCAACATATTCAGGAATTTGTTGCAATGCTTTAGTCACAGGAATTCTAATCCCCAATTCTCTAGAGATTTCTTTAAAACACCCTAATTATTTTTCTTTTTCTTTTCTGGAGCACTCTTTAGGGTGATTGAGCTTTTTCTCTAATTTTTCTTTTTTCGCTCAACCTCTTCAATTTTTTCTCTCTCACTCTCCTCTTTTTCTTTTTCTTTTTCAATCAAATTTTTTTCTTCTTTTCTCTCTATATTTTCTTTTATCTCACTCTCTTCTTTTTCTTTCTTACTCAACTTTTCTTTTTCTCTCTCTCTCTCATCTTTCATACTAACAATAGCCTTACATTCTTCTTTGGGGTTAACTTTAGTATTAGCCTCAAAACTTCTGATAAACATCTCTTCCAACTTCTTGGCCATTTGACCAACCTGCATCTCCAGGTTCCTTATAGTAGCTTCAGTGATTTTCTGAGTGGAAAGAGATGCCTGCATGAATTGTTTTAGAGTCTCCTCATGCTTTGTAGTTCTATCAGATAGAGAGGGTTGTTGTTGCCACTATTGTTGTTGCTGCTGTGGTGGTCTATTGAATTGCCCACTAGTTTGCCCAAACTGACTTTGTCCATTGCTAGAATGAGATTTTCACCCTTGATTATAATTATTGGGACGAAATTGGTTGCCCATGTAGCTAACTTCTTCATTTATATTCTCAGGCACATTACATTGACCATTGATATGATCACCACCACATTGTTCACAAAGTTGTTGTTGAACTTGTGAGACATTCCGGCACTCCTTTGGTGGCTGAGAAAGCTTCTTTGTCAACAACTCTAATTGTTGAGTTATAATCTTGTTCTGAGCAAGAAAGGCATCATAAGACTATAATTGTAACACTCCCTTAGGTTGTGATGGAGTTCCTCTTTCATTGTGTATCTCATTGTCATTGGTAGCCATGTTTTCAATTAATTCATAGGCTTCCTCTGGAGTCTTGCACTTGATATTGCCTCCAGCTGAGGCATCTAACATCAATTTGGTCTGTGAGCCAAGACCTCCAAGGAAAAGAATGACTACTGTTGCTTCATCAAAACCATGAGTAGGTGTCTTTCTCAACTAGCCCTTGTATCTATCCCATGCTTGCCCTAATGTCTTCTCCGTGCCTTGTCTGAAAGAAGAGATTTCTTACTTCCTTTTGTTGATCTTTGATTGTGGGAAGCATTTATTCAAGAATTTTGCAACCACATCTTCCCACTTAGTAAAACTATTCTCAGGAAAAGAGTTCAACCACAGTTTAACATTGCCTCCAAATGAGAAAGGAAACAAGCTTAGTTTAATGGAATCATCTGGCACTCGATTCAGCTTTACAGTATTATAGATCTCATTAAAAGTTGTTAGATGCTCATATGGACTTTCATTTGACAGTCCATTGAACTGGTTGCTCTTCACTAGATGGATCAATGCAGGCTTTATCTCCATACTTGCGTCATTGACCCTCGGCTTTGCAATGCTGTTAAAATGATGAGGGCCAACCACTGGTTCATAATCTGCTAAAGTACGCCTAGCACTATTGTTGTCCATGCTTTCTTGATCAGATTGTAAGGCTTGTGAAATTCTCTCTAGAGAAGGTTCTCTAGATAATCTGCTTCTTCTTGGCCTCCTACTAGTCTCAAGTCCTTCAAGAAGAGGTTAAGCACTTTTGTTGCTCCTTGTTCTAACTGTATCCTACATAAACTAGACACAAAACTCTAGAACACACTGTTAGCACAAAAACAATAAAAATAAACTAAACAAAACACAAAAATTAAAATAAAATAAAAATAAAGTCAAAGTTTATCAAGAATCACACAAATAGAATAGTTTAAACCGTGAGTCTCGCCAACGACGCCAAAAACTTGTTGATGGATTGGCAAGTGTACCAAATCGCACAAGTAATATAAAATGGTAAGACCAAGTATCGTATTCTAGAAGACTCTCAGCACTAAACAGTTGTGTGATGACTCGATTAATTAAGACTTAAAAGAAACGAGATCATTGGTTTAAGATGCAAAGACAAAAAGTTTAAATATGAATGCAAATTGATCAGTAGTAGAGTAATACAAATATGAACGAATGTTGTTTAATATGAGATGAATATGTTGTTAGGGTTTGATTTCACCAAGTTTACTCACATGTATATAAGAATTCTTCTTTTTACATTAATGTTAACGTCACTCATTAAATTACTTAAAACCCGAACCCTTGACGCAATAAGCCTGCCTTAATTCCTAGTTCGTGCAATTCCTAGCATTCCTAGAAAATTAAGTCTGAAGATCAAGAGCTTAAGACGACCAAGTACTCATACTCTCATCCCTGAGAAATATTACCATAGGGAAAATTCAATAAGAACCTGAATTGTAAGGAACCTCCCAACACTCATGCAATTTATAAATCATGCTACTAAATGAGTTAAATAGAGCAAGCATTGAAACAAATGAATTCCCTAAAAATTAATGAAAAAGCATATAAATTAAGAATAAATTCAAATACATGAGAGTTCACAAGGTTACATCATTCCCCAACAACAAATATAGTTTAGTTCCCCCATAGACATGGAGGAACTAGATGAATAATGGAAAAATTAGTGAAACCCTAAAAGTAGAAGAGGAAGCTCCCGCCTCCAGATCCGCCTTTAGAGAGTAGAAGAGTGTGCTGTTGTATTGCTCCAGCTAGAGATACTAAACCTAGGACGCTAGGGTCCTTTAAATAGAACAGAAGTAGAACAGAAACAAAGCCCAAGCCTGAGTCGCTGGCACTCAAGCGCCCTACTTAGGGCACCCGGGCGGCGAGTGGTGGTCTTCCACGCACAAGCCTCACAGAGGTTGCCCAAGCCTTCTACATCTGGCGCTCCAATGCCCCCAAACGGGGCGCCCGGGCGATGAGCGTCACTTCCTACGCTTAAGCCTTCCAGAGTACGCCTAAGCCTTCTTCATCCGGCGCTTAAGCGCCCCAAAAAGGGGCGCCCGGGCGGTGAGCGACACTTCCTGCGCTTAAGCCTCAAAAAGGACGCCAAGCCTCGAGCTTCTTTCCTTACAGTGCTTTTTCTGGACCTTTTTGAGTTCTATCTCCTTAGCACTTTATCCCTGCTTTCTATATTAACTCATTTTCTATCAGAACAAAGGGAATAATCATACAATCATGAAATTCAACCTCGAATCTCTTATTCACACAACTTAACCAAAAAGCATGATTCCAAGCAAGTTTCTAAGCAGAAAAGAGTGCATTTAGTATTAAAATTACATCACAGATAACAGTATTTTCAACCGTTATCAGTCTTTACGCAGATAATCGATTATTTGGTGTAATAATCGATTATCACAAGCCTATTTGGAAAAGAGTTTCTCGTGCAAATAATCGATTATTGCTCATAATAATCGATTATCACTGTCTGAGTTAATATTGCCCAGGTTGCTCAAATAATCGATTATCACTCAAGATAATCGATTATGACTTTTTGAAAACCCCATAACGGACACAAATAATCATTATCACTTACGATAATAGATTATATTTCGCAGTTAGGAGTTGTCTTTTCATTTTCTGAACCTTGAGATATAAATAGTATTTTCAACAGCTCCTAGAAAGTAACTTTTCATTTTGAAAGTATTATAGTTGTGTGCCTAAGGAAAGCTCTCTGTGAGTGAAAATGAATCTATGCCATTTGAGAATACAGTTTGTCTGAGGATGTTCTCAAGTGATAGTGTGCTCTTGTCAAGTCTTGTGAATAAGAGAAGCTCGTACTTAGTATCTAAGGTCGGAGCGGTTCTCTTCAAGTTGGCTGAGCGGTTTCTTCCGGTTCGTTTGTCGAAGGAAGGTTTTTGTTATTCTTAAGTTCTATTCATCTTATTTTAATTGTTAAACTGATTTTAGTGAAATAGTTAAGCACTCTTTATAGTGATTAACGACTTGACGTAGAATCTTTTGATTCGAACTAGGATAAAAATCATATGTTTGATTTTTCTCTTCCTTAGATTTTCTACACTTTTATAACACCAACTGTTTGATAAAAGTTCTCTAAGAAAATAAATTTTAAAACAGACCACTATAACTTGTTTATTGACCGCTACACGCTTTCCGCTCTTAACGAACGTTTTCAATCCGCTGCGCGACTCACTGGTACCAACAATGTGTATCAGAGCTTGCTTTGATAGTTTTTCAAATATTTTGAAAATGGGCGGTCATAAACAAATGTGTGTAGAAGGTGCTTTTATTGATAGACCTCCTTTGTTTGTGGGAGAAAATTATGCATTTTGGAAAATAAGAATACAAATATTTTTAGAGTCAATTGACAGGGGTATTTGGGAAGTTATTTTGAATGGTCCTTTTATTCCTACTGTAAATTTGAATGGTGTAGAGGAAGAAAAACTATATTTGTAATGGACTGCTAAAGAAAATGGACAAGCCCATTTTGTTATAAAAGCTCGCAATATAATATCCTAGGCTTTGGTGTGGGAAGTTCTTCAAGTAACCCATGAAGGAATCGACGATGTGAAGCGTGCTAGGAAGAACACCCTAATACAGGAGTATGAGATGTTCAAGATGCAATAGGGTGAAACCATCACTGATGTGCAAAAATGATTCACACATATTGTTAACCATGTTTTTGGTTTAGGTAAGAAATTTGACACTGACGAATTAAATGTTAAAATTCTGAAAGCTTTCAACAAGATATGGAAACCAAAGGTTACTACGATAACTGAGTCTCAGGACTTGACGTCCATGCCTATATGGTTGTGCTTTTTGGAAAGTTGAGAGAGCATGAGATTGAGTTGAATAGACTGTGTAACACGCTGATGGACGAACGCCCGAGGAGAGGTCGATGGAAGTTGCGCGAACATGAACGGACCTCCTCGAAGCTTCCTCCAGAGAGATGATGCAGCGGAATGGATATGACACTCTAGATCGAGAGAGAAATCGGAGCAAAAATGATAGAATCGAAATCAATTGCAGAAAACCTTAAAATCATGAACGAACCCTAGAAAAGAGGGAAAACTCAAAATGAACCGATTAATCGGTACAAACTCAAGATTGAACGGTGGGAAAGCTAGATTGCTCAGTAGAAAGTGGATCAAACGGTAGAAAAGGGAAAAAAATCGGTGGAAAGTCTGGATCTAGGGTTGCAAAATAGAAGTTGAATGTGGAATGGTGAAGGAGGAACTCTCGAGTGGACGGACTCGAGAAATATGCAAGGTGGAATCTGAGGTTGAAGAAAATGAGCTTACGATAGAGAGGAAAATTCTCTCGAGGAAGAAGTTGCGAGTGTGAAATGTAAAAATGAGGATGTGTACCTCTGATGCGTAAGAGAAAAAGTAATGTGGCGAGGCACTGGACACTGACGCGAGAAGTGGAAGATGTGGCCTCTGACGAGTGGTGCAGCGTGGAGGAGTGAGAGAAAAGCACAAATGTAAATTTGGAAAATGAGAGATGAAAGGAGATGGACGAACGCCCGAGGAGAGGACGAAGGCGCGTGTCGCGATGTCCTTCGAAGCTTCCTCCAGAGATGAACGTAGCGGAAAATGATGACGAAGCTCTAGATTGAGAGCTGACTCGAAGGAAAACTACTAAACTATGAAGAGACTCAAGAAAACCCTAATATCTAAGGTTTAAACGGTGGAGATGAAGGAAAATAGAAAAGGTCGAGGAAACCCTAGCGAAGGCCATAGATCGAAGAACTGTTCGGTGAAGATGAGGTTCTATGGCCGAAAAGGATGAAGTGAGAGGGAAGACGAGGTAGAATGTGGCTTACAATCGGTGAAAATGGGGAAAACGGCAGATCTGAGGTTGGAGACAATGGAACTCTCGAGAGCGAGAGTGAGACGCTCTGAGACGTGGATGGATGTGCGAGAGTGAAGGAACGAGAAAGAGAATGTGGATGTGCGTATCTGATGCTCGAGGGAAAAAGAGGACGCGTGAGCTTTGGAGCAAGGGTGATGTTGCGTGATGAGAGAGAAGCACCGTGGAATAGAAAAATGGAAGTGAGAGAGTGTGCTTGGAAGGTGGCTAGAGGGAGTCTTTGGACTCTCTAGCATGTGACTTTCAAGAGAGAATTATTTCTGATTCAGAAAATTAAATTCTCATTAAGCTCAAAAGTCCCAATACAATAGAGGAGCTAGGTATTTATAGTAACCCATGCTCCTTAAGAGCTAAACTAAAAAAGGTAAAAATACAAAAGGAGGACTACGTCAAGTACAATTCCATCATACCCTCCCTCTTAAAAAAAGATTTGTCCTCAAATCTGGCAATCGCCTTATGAAGAAGCTCCACACAATCTTTGGGAGCATGGCCATCTTAGAATGGCCTTATTCTTTAGATCTAGTTTTCTTCCTCCTGGATCAAACACGAATCTGCAATACACATCAAATATATCTTTGGTTAATATCAATCCAAGAAAGAATTTTTCTTTAAAAACAAGAGAATAAGAACTTCTAATACTTTGATTTGTAATCTTTGAAAATTTTAGAAGTCCAAATTCAATTTTGTCTTGAGTTAATTGTTTTCTTAAAGATAACAATAACTCAAGATTTGAATTGTCATATTTTGAAAATGTTTTCATAGGATATATAATGACAATTGGTTTGAAAGAGAAGTCAAAAATTGAAAAGTAATCCATTATTGGAAAAGAAGTAAAGATTTGGAAACCTTCCCTTTTAGGTTCCATAGTCTTTGAAAGAATAGGATTTGTCATCAGTAACAATTTCTCCTTTTCTTTCTTCTCTCTTTCTTGCCTTTCTCTCTTTTCTTCTTCTTTTCTTAATTCCTCTCTTCTTCTCTCTTCTCTTTTCTCTTTTTCTTCGCTCTCTCTTCTCTTCTTCTTTCCTTTCTTCCTTTTCTTTTCTCTCAATCTCTCTTTCTCTTTTCTTATCCTTGATCTCCTTAAGTCTTGCCCCAAATTCTAATTCTCTACGAAGAAACCCATGATCATTTAAACGCTCAAGAAATAATTTTCCATCATCAATGCAATCCCTAATTAGTTCTAGGTTTCTTTTAATGCTTGAAGGCACAAACTTTCTTCTCATGCAAGCTTTTAAATCATGCCAATCACGTATGGAGGACTTTCTACCTTTCCTAACATGATATTGTGTTTCATTCTACCACTCACTTGCATGCTCTTCTAACTTAGAGAGATATATGCTAAGGACATAATATTCACTCTCTTCATAAAAACAAGGATTTATTTTATCAATTTCTTTTTCCCAAGCTAGGTATGTTAATGCACCTATATCTTTACCAAATGATGGTAGATTCCTAGCTTGTTTAAACATTTCATCAACTTTATCTATCCTAGAAGAGCTATATGAACTATAAGAAGACATCTTTGTTTTTAAGAGTTTTCTTAATTTAGAGGGTTAAAAACTTTCACCTAGACAAGTCCCAGGTAAGAGAGGTGAGCTAAAGAGCTGCTTAAGTACCAAGTCTTGCCTTGCCAGAAATGTCTTAGGCTACTAACTAATTACCCCTTAAACTAAAATCACCTTTAAAATCAAAGGACACCACTCAAAAACAAACAATTAAACACAATTAAAAGACTAGACTCTCGGACTCTAATGTGATAAGGCTTAGAGTTTAATCCCTTTTAGCCTAAATCACCCCTAAACGTAAAACACAAAGCAACTCAATATTAAAGACTACTCCTATGGTGAGGCTTGTTGCTTTGGCTAACAAGACACACTCACCTGTCTAGCTATGCTAAAATTAAAGCAAGTAAAGTTGCCAAGAGTTTGAAAGAGCACCAAGGACTCTTCCAAAGCACTTGGACTTTATAAAAAGGCCCTTTTACAAAACAAAAACTAAAGCTAACAGTAGGCTAACACAAGCCTATTACAAACAAATTGAAGAAAAACAATTACAAAAACAACAATCCTATGCTACGGTCCTGTTCATCCTGCAGGAAAATCACGTGCTCAATCTGGCTTCTTGACATCTTAGTCTTGGTTCAACTTTGTTGCTTCTGGAATCAGTTGTCTTGAATCTTCTTGCCATGCCCATCCTACAATCACACATGCACAAAACTGCTATTTGTATTCACTTGGTTAAAACAGATTTCAAAAGAGGATATAGGGTAGTAATAACTTCCCTTTCTCTTGGCTGCACAAACTGTCCACTAAGATTTTGCTACTGCTCAAATAATGGTGTCAACTTATACTGCACAAACAATTCCAACTAAATCAACAATTCACTTATCGCAAGCAATTTACAAATTATATCAAGAGTAGTTCAATCAAAACAGAAACAGTTTAAGGTAGAAGAATGGCCCTTTAGTCAAAACTGCATAGCAAGATGTAAATGCTACTTGTCTCACGGATTCAGCACACACTTTACAATCTGCTATAGTACAATCAGTATGGCTTTTCCCAAACTACACAGAAAATTCACAACTAGTTCAGCAGACTACACAATGCAAAGCAATGTCAAATGAAACTCAGAAATAGCTAAGCAAACTAGAATTAGGTAAGCTAATCAACTTCCCTATTTACAAGACTGCTTTTAGCTGTGTAATTCCAACTAAACTCCCAAACAGATCAGCTCTGCACACTAAAATTTCACAGCAAATTTCAGCAAGGTACAAATGGCAATGGATATTGAACCAGATGCAAATAGGTGTAAATCAAAGCTGAACCAAACTGATTAAACAACCATCCAGACTAATCAAAACCTGACCAATCCAATGCAATGCAGAAACAATTCCAATTCAGAATGGCTAATCCTAGTCTACAAAAACTATCATACCAGATCAACAAATAATGCTAATCAATGACAAGCTATAACAAGCATAGTTCAACCAAACAGAAGTAATTAAAGGTGAAAGAAACTCCCTTTATGATGGAAGACCATCTAAGATGCACATTGGACCTCTTACTAGAGCAATGGCAAAGAGGATTCAAGAGGAAGAAGGACCACATACTATTTTGCTTCTATGGAAGGTTACTTATAAAAATCCTTCTTCTCTTAACTAAAGCACTTATACTTTGTTTTGTAGGAATTAATAAATCTTGGAGACTATGATTGAGCCATCCAAGAAGATTAATCAATAGAATCAAGCAAGGAGCCAAAAAGAGGTGCTTACGGCATGCACCAACATTTTCCACGTGAAGTGGCTGATGTGGAAGGAAGCACACACCTTGCTGGATGAGCTGGACAGAGGCATGGACTTTGCTTGATCAAAATAAATCTGAATAATTTGAATTTAGGAGGGAATTAGAATTAGAAATTAGGCTCCTCTTCACCTATAAATAAGAGGGCCTTTTCCTTGTATTGATTCACTTTTGAGCTTAATGATATGCTGCAGAAATTGTTTTCCAGCTTTTGTGCTCTTAAGTCACCTTTGAATTGCTACTTCTTCTCCTTTCCTCAAGCTTCCTTCCTCTGTAGGAAGGCCCTCTGAGCTGTGAGGCTTCACCCATACACCTTTCCTCCATTAAAACACCTCAAACACTGCATCAATTCATCCATCCGCTGCACCATTATTCATTACTGGTTTCCTCTGGTCTGGAACCTCTTCCTACACGTTTCCAGCTGGGAATTGGATTCCATCAAGTGGTATCATGAGCTTAGGTCATCCACGCACCAGGAGCTAAGCTATTCCTCCATCTTTGCACTCCATTTCTATATTCTGTTGTGATCTCTGTTTCAGTTTTCCAGTTCTGTTTTGAGTAATTTTGTTTCTGTTTTGTGCTTTTCCAGTTATTAATTTTGTGTTTCCTGTTGCATTCTTTGTGTTTCCAGTATTCATACATGTTTTTACTCATTTTAAACGGTGAATCATTCTTGTTTATATCTCTTCCATCTTTAATTTTCAATTCCAGTTATGTTTTAGTCTTGTGCAGTCCATATTTGCAGTTTTAATTCTGTTTCACTTTGGTTTTCTATTCTGCTGGGTTTCATTTTGGTTTATTTGAGTTTAGAGTGCTGGAAAAGTTTTAAATCAACCAAATAAGGCAATGAGAACATGTTCTAGCCTTGGTGATGGAAGCAAAAGCACTAGAAACTAATTCTGGTTTCAAATCTGCTCAAGAAATTCAAATCTGGTTTTAAAATTTGAAATCTGTTTCAGCTGATTTTATTTGATTCTGCTGCTTGGTAAAAATTTGTTTGCTGTTATTGGAAGTGGCTAAAGGTGTGGAAGACCATTAAAAGCAAGGAAATGCATCTAGCATAGCTTGGTTGCCTTAAAAACCAGTAGCCTTTGCTGTCCAGTTTGTTTCTTTTTTTCTGTTCTAGCTTTTCACCGTGCTACCATTCTTTGCTTAGTCCAGTCTGAGTTTATTCATACTAAGCACTTTAATCCTAGCTTAGTTCAGTATAATAACATTCTCTAGAGTCATTGTGTGTGCTGTCCAACCTTATATCCACAAGGTTCTTAAATCTGGTGCTGTTTTGGTGGGAATTTGCTGCATAAATAGGCTATAGCAAGGGTGAATTGTTGAGTCTTGCTATTTCTGTGCATTTACAACATTTGAGCAAGTTTAAATTGTCATTCCAAAGTTGTTTGCACTGTTCATTTGGTCATTTTCTAGCCTATATGCAGATTTGTTTTTTTTTAAACCTTAAAATTGCCTTTAAAATGGAAGTGCACCAGTGAATTCACATTGCAATCTGTTTTCTAGCTGTTTCAATGTTTAAAAATCTTTAAAATGATGATACAAAGTTGTTTGATGCATCAATTGAACTGCTGAATCACTTCCAATCAATTTTGGGTTTAAAACCACCATTTCAATCCACTTTTTCTGGTGCAGAAATCATTTTCCAGCAACTGTTTTGGTCATTCTTGTTCAAATTCATTTCTGGATTGTAGTAAGAGCTGGTTCATTACTTTAAATTGAAAATAAATGATCAAAATAAGTCAGAGCAAGTGTTAAAAAGCCTGTTGAATCGTGCAATCCAGTTTTTGGCAGTTAAAAACCCCAAAACACCAAATCTGGTTTTCATTGGGGCATTTTAACAAACACTTTGGTAAAAAATCAAACAGTTTGGTCTGGATGAGTTTGTGATCTACTATTTCTGTTTTTGTTGCTTTCTTAATCTAATCTAGTACCATTATTAGGTTCCTTTTGAGTGCTTTCTGTTATTCCATCCCTGTCCCCATTTGATTTCCCATTCTTGGCTTCCAAATTGTCAAACATTCAAAAAAAAAAATCTGGTTTGAAATTCTGGTGCAGTTTGCTAATTCTGTTTGGTGTGTTTGACTGGAATCTTGAGGTGCTGTGGTAACTATTGTGAGGCATCCAGAAGCAGAAACCTTTCCCTACTGAGGCACCATATTAGGAAGTGAAAATGGGGTTGAAGTGGGAACAAAAAGGGAGCTTTTGAGCAGCTGCAACTCTGCTGTTCCAGCAGCTAAAAATACACCAGAAAAGCTTGAAGTGCAACCTGTTTTGGAGTAGCAATCTGCAGCAGCAAGAGAGTGAAGCTTACATTAGTTTTAGGCCTTCTTTTAAGTTTGTTTACACCACATATCACGGAACCTTTGTTGTTTAAAGTTGATTTTCATTTCTTGGTTAAGTGACTTGGGAAAATGCTCTTGAAGCAATTCCAAGATCACATTTAAACATTGTAATAGTGCAATTTCGTTTTCTTAGTGTGGAAGTGTGTCAAGGGGCTCCAAGTGTCACTTGCACTTTCACTTAGGGCCGTCTAGCATTTACATTCTTGCATCTTTATTGCTTTCTTTAATTTCTTGCTTAATCTTTTTGTTTTTAAGTCTCCGTGGTATATATAGGATTGCATAGCATTTAGTCAACCTTTCTTTGGTTATAGGTCCATAACATTTGAAAAGAATTTGAAGAATTTCTAATTAGAAACTTAGGTAAAAGATAACTCTAAGGAAACTCTGGCTAAGGAAGAACTTGGTTTTTAAGCTTGTCCATTAGTGACTCACCTCTTCTTCCTGGGGGCTACTTAGATACATCTTTCACCTTTAGAATCTCTTTAAGAAATTTTTCACCAAAAACAAAGAAAAATTGTGAAAATCTTTTCATTCATTCTTTGTCAAATATTTTGAAAACCTTGTAAAAACCTTTTTCATTTGACAAGAATGAGTCAATCAAGTGTGCAAGGTAGCATCAAACCCAATAGTGAGAGTTCTTTAAGGGAAGAATTTCAACAAAAATTTGAACAAAGGGATAGAGAGATTAGTGAGCTCAAAGACATGATTAGTCAACTTTTGAATAATCAAGACAAAAGAAAAGAGAGATCTTCCCATAGGAGAAGAGAAGAATCATCATCTTCTAGTGAGCTTGAGCAATATAGGAGTCATCACAATGATGACCACTACCAAATGCCTCCTAGAAGACATCATAGAGTGAGAGAACACCATCCAAGAGAGCCCAAAATTGATCTACCTTCTTTTCATGGAAAGGATGATGTGGAAGAATATCTAGAGTGGGAAATGAAAGTTGAACAATTTTTTGAGTGCCACCAAATAGATGATGAAAGGAGAGTCACTATGGCTTCTCTAAGCTTTCAAGGCTATGCCTTAATTTGGTGGACAGCCTTGGTCAAAGATTATAGGCTAAGACACTTACCTCCCATTAGATATTGGAATGAGTTAAGAACTGCCTTGAGGAGGAGGCATGTACCAGCCTACTATGATAGGGAGATAATGGATAA
The DNA here is from genome assembly GCF_029865625.1 of Vigna umbellata. Classification (NCBI taxonomy): domain Eukaryota; kingdom Viridiplantae; phylum Streptophyta; class Magnoliopsida; order Fabales; family Fabaceae; genus Vigna; species Vigna umbellata. The sequence continues at coordinate 51,469,883 of NC_142168.1, read as the reverse complement.
ACTCCATAAACTCCAACAAAGGAACATGAGTGTTGAGGAATATAGACAAAAAATGGAATTACTCATGTTGAGGGCTGGGATAAGAGAAGAACCTAGGATAACAATAGCTAGGTTTCAAAGTGGACTTAACTATGACATAAGAGATAGGGTTGAACTTATACCCTACAATGATCTCAATGAGTTAGTCCAACTTTGTGTGAGGGTTGAGCAACAACTAAAGAGGAAAAGCTCCACCAAGAAAGATTACCCTCATAGTTCTTACCATAAGAAAGAGTATAAGAGGGAGGGTAGTCAAACCAAGCCAAGATATGAAGACAAAGAGAGAGAGAGAGGAAAAGAAAAAGTCAAAGAACCTTCAAGAGATCATAAGAGTAAGGAGACTAAGTGCTTTAGATGTGGGGAAAAAGGGCACTATGCATCTGAGTGCCGCAATAGAAAGTCAACTTACATCCTTGAGCATGAGAGTGAAAGTGAGGGTTCTTCATATAGTGAGTCTGAAACATCCATTTCTGAAGAAGAAGAAGCTTTACCTTGTGATGGTGACTTACTTATGGTAAGGAGACTCCTGGAAAGTAAACATGTAGAATTAGAACAGTCACAAAGAGAGAACCTATTCCACACAAGATGCAAAGTTTTAGAAAAGACATGTTCAATGATAGTGGATAGTGGCTCTTGTTGCAACTGTTGTAGTTCTAGAATGGTAGAAAAGCTTGGCTTAACCACTACTCCTCATCCTAAACCTTACAAACTTCAATGGATCAAAGAGGATGATGGAATAGTAGTTAAAGAACAAGTAAGTGTACCTATTTCCATTGGCAAATATGAAGATCAAATTGTTTGTGATATAGTACCAATGGAAGCTGGGCACATATTACTTGGAAGACCTTGGCAATATGATAAACAAGCTTTACATGATGGAGTCACCAACAAAATCACCATTCAACACAAAGGAAAGAAAATTATTTTGTGTCCTCTTACACCTTCACAAGTAAGAGAGGATCAGATCATTCTTAAGAAGAAGTTGGATGGAGAAAAGAAAAAAGAAAATAAGAAAGAAAGAAAGAATTTGGTAACCCATGCCTCAGCCCATGAAGTTGTCCAACCTCAAACCTTGAATATTTCCAAAAATCTTTTTCTTGGACAACCTCATTTCCTTCTTTATTGCAAAGAGGCATTTGTTTCAATCATTCATGAACTTGGTTCTCTACCAAAGGGGTTGCAAAAACTTTTAAAGGAATTTGATGATATATTTCCCAAAGAGGTACCAAGTGGATTACCACCTTTGAGGGGAATAGAACATCAAATAGATTTGGTGCCTGGGGCAAGTCTACCCAATAGGCCAGCCTATAGAACCAACCCTATGGAAACAAAAGAAATAGAGAAACAAGTTAATGACTTGTTGAACAAAGGGTGGATCCAAAAGAGTTTAAGTCCCTGTGTTGTGCCTGTGTTGTTGGTCCCTAAAAAGGATGGGTCTCTGAGAATGTGTACAGATTGTAGGGCCATCAACAACATAACTGTCAAGTATAGGCATCCCATTCCTAGGCTAGATGACATGTTGGATGAATTACATGGAGCAAATCTCTTCACCAAAATTGATCTTAAAAGTGGATACCATCAGATAAGAATTCATGAAGGAGATGAATGGAAAACTGCTTTCAAGACCAAGTTTGGTTTGTATGAATGGTTAGTCATGCCCTTTGGCTTGACCAATGCTCCAAGTACATTCATGAGATTAATGAATCATGTGCTTAGGGAATGCATAGGCAGATTTGTAGTGGTCTACTTTGATGATATCCTAGTCTATAGTCAAGGCCTTCAAGAACATCTTAACCATGTCAGAAAAGTCTTGCTTCTTCTTAGAGAACATCATCTCTTTGCCAACTTTGACAAATGTACTTTTTGTCAAGAAAGTGTGATTTTCCTTGGATTCAAAGTGGGAAAAGAAGGTGTACATGTTGATCCAGAGAAGATCAAGGCTATACAAGAATGGCCAACCCCTAAAAATGTAGGAGAGGTGAGAAGTTTTCATGGGTTAGCAAGTTTTTATAGAAGATTTGTGAAAGACTTCTCCACCATAGCTGCTCCTTTAAATGAGCTAGTCAAGAAAGATATGCCTTTTATTTGGGGTGATAAGCAAGAGTTGTCTTTTGAGACTTTGAAACACAAGTTAACACATGCACCCATTCTAGTTTTGCCTGATTTTTCCAAAGCCTTTGAACTAGAATGTGATGCATCTGGGGTAGGAATAGGAGCTGTTTTAATACAAGGAGGACATCCCGTAGCTTACTTTAGTGAAAAACTTAGGGGGCCTACCTTAAACTATCCTACCTATGACAAAGAGTTGTATGCCCTCATTAGAGCTTTGAAAACTTGGGAGCATTACTTGGTAACTAGAGAATTCATCATACACACTGACCATGAATCTCTCAAGTACATTAAAGGGCAAGCAAAGCTAAACAAAAGACATGCAAAGTGGGTGGAATATCTTGAGCAATTTCCCTATGTCATCAAACACAAAAAGGGGGAGTACTAATGTTGTTGCGGATGCTTTATCTAGAAGACATGCATTATTAGTAACCCTAGGATCTCAAATATTAGGATTTGATGACATAAAAGAGTTATATGAAAATGATGAAACATTTGCATCCACTTATTCATCATGTCTTAAGAAGCCTTTTGATGGATTCTATCTTTCTTAGGGGTATCTTTTTAATAAAGGAAAACTTTGTATACCCCAAGGATCCATTAGAAAACTTCTTATCAAAGAGAGTCATGGAGGAGGACTCATGGGCCATCATGGAGTTGATAAAACTCTAAACATTTTGAAAAGTAAATTTTATTGGCCACACATGAGAATAGATGTTCAAAGGCATTGTTCTAAATGTATAGCTTGTTTACAAGCTAAGTCCAAAATTATGCCTCATGGACTCTATACACCTCTTCCTATAGCTAATACCCCTTGGGAGGACATAAGCATGGACTTTGTCTTAGGATTGCCAAGAACTCAAAGGGGGTATGATTCTATATTTGTGGTAGTAGATCGTTTTAGTAAAATGGCTCATTTTATACCCTGCCACAAAGTAGATGATGCTAGCTATATCTCTAGACTCTTCTTTAAAGAAATAGTGAGATTGCATGGCTTACCCAAAACTATAGTGTCTGATAGAGATGTGAAGTTTCTAAGCCATTTTTGGAAAACTTTATGGGAAAAGCTTGGAACTAAACTTCTATTTTCTACTACATGTCACCCACAAACTGATGGGCAAACTGAAGTAGTAAATAGATCTTTATCTACATTATTAAGGGTAATATTAAGAGGAAATAACAAATCTTGGGATGAACATCTACCTCATATTGAATTTGCTTATAATAGAGTAGTCCACAAGACTACTAATCTTTCTCCTTTTGAGGTTGTTTATGGTTTTAACCCTATCACACCTCTTGATTTACTACCTCTTCCAGAATCATCTTCTTTTCTTCATAAAGAAGGTGCTTTTAAAGCGGAGTTTATCAAGAAGTTACATGAGAAAGTTAAAATCTAAATTGAAAAACAAACTCAAAAATATGCAGAATACAACAACAAAGGGAGAAAGAAAATAGTTTTTGAAAAAGGAGACCTAGTTTGGCTTCATTTGAGAAAGGAAAGATTTCCCTCTCAAAGGAAATCCAAACTTAGTCCAAGAGGAGATGGTCCATTCAAGGTGGTCAAAAGGATAAATGATAATGCATACATATTAGACCTTCCTGAAAGTTATGGTGTCAGTCCTACTTTTAACATCTGCGATTTAATTCCTTTCATAGGATATCATCAACAGGATGAAGCAGATCTGAGGACAGATCTTTTTCAAGAGGGAGGGTCTGATGGAAGACCATCTAAGATGCACATTGGACCTCTTACTAGAGCAATGGCAAAGAGGATTCAAGAGGAAGAAGGACCACATACTATTTTGCTTCTATGGAAGGTTACTTATAAAAATCCTTCTTCTCTTAACTAAAGCACTTATACTTTGTTTTGTAGGAATTAATAAATCTTGGAGACTATGATTGAGCCATCCAAGAAGATTAATCAATAGAATCAAGCAAGGAGCCAAAAAGAGGTGCTTACGGCATGCACCAACATTTTCCACGTGAAGTGGCTGATGTGGAAGGAAGCACACACCTTGCTGGATGAGCTGGACAGAGGCATGGACTTTGCTTGATCAAAATAAATCTGAATAATTTGAATTTAGGAGGGAATTAGAATTAGAAATTAGGCTCCTCTTCACCTATAAATAAGAGGGCCTTTTCCTTGTATTGATTCACTTTTGAGCTTAATGATATGCTGCAGAAATTGTTTTCCAGCTTTTGTGCTCTTAAGTCACCTTTGAATTGCTACTTCTTCTCCTTTCCTCAAGCTTCCTTCCTCTGTAGGAAGGCCCTCTGAGCTGTGAGGCTTCACCCATACACCTTTCCTCCATTAAAACACCTCAAACACTGCATCAATTCATCCATCCGCTGCACCATTATTCATTACTGGTTTCCTCTGGTCTGGAACCTCTTCCTACATGTTTCCAGCTGGGAATTGGATTCCATCACTTTAGTTCAACACTCCCATGTGAATTGTTTCTGCCTCTGGTTGCTTAATCTATACTCTGTTGAGGTGCTATAGCTGTATCAGTGAAGGTTCTGGTCTGCACTCCCAAATCCCACTCAATGCTGCAGTTTATCTATACACCAAGATCCCAGAGAAAAACAATAAAAATTCAGAATTGATAACAGCACAATTCAGATTGGATTATTATCAACACAGCAAACAAATCCCAGCCCTAATCTAGACTTTCTCCCTGCATTGGTGTTGCTGAACCCTTAAAAGATCATGTCAGCTTTCAATCAACAAGTACAACATCCAATTTATTAGTCTGAATTAACATAAAGAAACAGTTTGCGCATGTTAAGGAAAAAAAAATGAAACCATATGATATCCAAACAGAATATTCAAGCAAATATGGTTTTACTATTTTTAGTCATGCACAAATCTAACACGAAACTACACAATAGAATAAAGAGACTCCCTATTCAACTTGGTGTAGTTTATGCAGGTAGCAAAGCTCCTTTTGCTCCACTTGAGGTACTCTTGTGTTAGACTTCCCACACTTACAAACTGCTTTTGAACAACTTTACTCCCTGTAAATGTTAATCAGAACAAAAACTGCACAACTAAATGGTCAGCACATTTCAAGTTCAAAACTTATTTCAGCACTTAAACAAGAACACACTCTCAACAAGAAATTTGGCTCTTAGATGCAGCCACACAAAGCTCACAAAAATCAGTCTCTCTTAAAGCTTAAAGCACTCAAAATGGAAAGGTTTGGAAGTGAGATTCTCCCTTGGCAGTACAAAGCTGGAAAGTCTTTCAGACCACCACCACCTAAGATGCTACCAAGCACACAAACCTTCTTTCAATTTCCAGAAATCCAGAGTGAAAAAGCTTCTCAAGTAATAAAGAAATGGCTAGGCAAAGATCAAAGTAATGGACAGACAGGTAGAATAGAACAGGACAGCCACTAAAGCAAAGGAATTGACAGCACAATACAATAACCACTGTAGACAGACTCTAGATTAGATGAAAAAAAACAATTAAAGCTCAAATTAAGAACAACAGAATAGAATGCACATGCATTGAGACAAAACTAGAACATTCAACAATGACAAGCAAGAAACAAAGCTTTTGATCACAGTAAGCACAACAAATAGAACCTAAGGAATAGAACTAGAACAGATTTTAAAAACAATAAAAAGGACTTAAGTTGAACCAGTTATGATTGAAGAAAGTTATATCTGATTTGATTTTGGCAAAGATAGTTTACTGAAACAGTGAACTAATATTGTGAATTGCACCAGCTCTCTTTTTTTTTTTTTTCACAATTTGATAGCCAAATCTGAGTTGGATAACACTTTAGAACTTGCTATTTTCAGTCACAGTTCACAACAGATCACCTAATCAGTTTTGCAACTTAATCAGATTTTTGCCAAAGGAAAGTGAACATGGTTCAACTCAAGAAAAAAAAATAATCCAAAGGAAAACAAGAGGTTAATCACTCTCAGCCACAGTTATAGTTTCAGATACCACTGGTTTAGGCTTCCTTGAGTGACCAAAAATTTATTCTCAATTGCAGAATTGATAGCAAAGTGAAAACAGTGAATGCACATTATGGATCACAAACTCAGAAGTTCAAACTAAGTTCAATCACTGTTGTAAACAGTTTTAATGCAATTCTGCAGATTCATATACCTCAATAGATGCCAATGAAACAAAGTCAATACTGGGAAAATTTGAATCAGAACTTGGCAAAGAATTTAAAACCAAGTATGAATGACTCGCAGACTCTTCAAAGCAAATTCCAATTTCGGTGTAATTGGTGAAAAACAGTGTTGATGTTAGTCAATTGCACCCGAGCTCACAATTGAAATTCATCACTCATTTGGTGTGCAATGACATTCACATTCAAACACATTTCAGATCATGAATCGCACAATTAGAACATGATACATCAAACAATGCTGCCACTAAAATCTGTCATCGAACTCATTCAATTGAATGTCACGGCTCTTGATGATTGACCAGATTCAAACAAGGCAGATATCAAATCAAATCATGAATTGGAAATTTGAAAGGTTAAACTCAGATTAATAATAACAAAATAAAACAAAGCACAAGACTAAAACATGACAGAAATGGATTTAGAAAATAAAAACTCAAATAAAGTGAAATCACCGAATAAAATGAAAATAAAACTCAAATTAATGACTCAAGGCACAGAACAAATCAGAACACTCAAGACAATGAAGGAAAATGATGAACAACTCTGAAATTGAACGAAACAAAACACAAAAAATCAAAAAGAGATGAAACTATCAGACGATGACATGAAACAGAACGCGAATCAAATGAACAAAATATGAATCGGCCAAGACCGAATCGAAACAACTCAACTCGGACTCAAGCGAAAACAACGGGAAAACAGAGAACGCGAGACAACTTACCTCTAAAGCGTGCTCGAACCAGAGCTCTAAATACCACTTGATGGACGAACGCCCGAGGAGAGGTCGATGGAAGTTACGCGAACATGAACGGACCTCCTCGAAGCTTCCTATAGAGAGATGATGCAGCGGAATGGATATGACACTCTAGATCGAGAGAGAAATCGGAGCAAAAATGATAGAATCGAAATCAATTGCAGAAAACCTTAAAATCATGAACGAACCCTAGAAAAGAGGGAAAACTCAAAATGAACCGATTAATCGGTACAAACTCAAGATTGAACGGTGGGAAAGCTAGATTGCTCAGTAGAAAGTGGATTAAACGGTAGAAAAGGGAAAACAGTCGGTGGAAAGTCTGGATCTAGGGTTGCAAAATAGAAGTTGAATGTGGAATGGTGAAGGAGGAACTCTCGAGTGGACGGACTCGAGAAATATGCAAGGTGGAATCTGAGGTTGAAGAAAATGAGCTTACGATAGAGAGGAAATTGCTCTCGAGGAAGAAGTTGCGAGTGTGAAATGTAAAAATGAGGATGTGTACCTCTGATGCGTAAGAGAAAAAGTAATGTGGCGAGGCATTGGACACTGACGCGAGAAGTGGAAGATGTGGCCTCTGACGAGTGGTGCAGCGTGGAGGAGTGAGAGAAAAGCACAAATGTAAATTTGGAAAATGAGAGATGAAAGGAGGTGTGCTTGGAAGGTGGCTAGAGGGAGTCTTTGGACTCTCTAGCATGTGACTTTCAAGAGAGAATTATTTCTGATTCAGAAAATTAAATTCTCATTAAGCTCAAAAGTCCCAATACAATAGAGGAGCTAGGTATTTATAGTAACCCATGCTCCTTAAGAGCTAAACTAAAAAAGGTAAAAATACAAAAGGAGGACTACGTCAAGTACAATTCCATCAACCCCTTACAGAGTGCCACAAGAAAATAACAAAATCCAAAATTTTACGCCAGTTTTTTTTTTCTTTTAAAAATAACACCGCGGAACTAAACCTCAAAAGGCTAAGCGTCTTACAACATAAGGTTAAAACCTTACAAATATCAAATTCATTATTCAAAAACATAAAATTACTTTAAAACATGATAAATTCCCCATAGCTATTCCCATAACTCTCGTCGTGCTACTGCATCTCTACCTCATCTGCAACGCCATCTACTCCCGTACAAGTACGATCATCGTAGGTGGAACCACTGATGAGTCGTTATTTCTTGAATTATATTTAGTTTATTGCACTTAAATAAACCAGGGAATTGTGTTTAATTGTTTGTTATTTCCCCGTTTTCCGAATTCTGCTTAATTTGGTCGGAAATTTGTAATTGTGCTAATTTGGGTTTTCTGAGCTGATTAAGCGCATTTTTGAAGTGCAGGAAAATTTCGGAAATACATTTTAGGACATCAGGAAGAATGCCAAATAAATTCAAGACTCTCCAGACAGACATTTTTGAATTAATTAAATTGTAATTCAGTAGTTTAGAATTTTCGAATCAACTCTTATATTTTGGGTCAATTTTTGGTAAATTAGATTAGACCCAAAAATTAGAAATGAGTCATTGGACCTAGGGTTTTTCTTTTGTGTGGACCCATCCCTATTAAAGGGAGGACACACGTCCTTAGCAAAGGGTCCAGCCGCCACCCTCATTTGGGGAGTTTTAGTTTTTGGCTGGAACATTTTTTTGAAAAACAATGGTGCACGCTGTTACGGAGGAATGGAGAGTTCCTTAATTTAATTTTGGTGATTTGCTTGTTTTTGGTGATTCGCTGGCTGCTTTGAATTGATTCAAAAAAAAAAAATTTGCATTGTAGTCTTTTTTATTCCAGCACACAAGGGGTGCAGATTTGGTTCTGCTTTTCTCGGTCACGGCCTGAAAAAAAAGCACGCGGACGGTTGCAATGTAGAGAGCCCCAACTGGACGCTGTTACTAGAGAAGGAGGGTTGATTTCATTTGGAGCATTAGCACGTGAATGAGCAGATTCTCATTAAATTCTTTTTTTCATTTGGTTTTGTCCACGGAAGAGCAAGCAGCTGTAACGGTGATATTGTTTGGCATTGGTTCTTAATTTTTTTTTATTATGCTTACTTATAAGCACATGGGCGTTGGATAAGCGGGAATTCATCTCGTGCTTACACTAGGATAAGAATATTTGTGGATTTTTACTTTTCTATGTTTGGAGCGTTGGGAGTCGTAACTTAAGTGGGGCTGGACGTGTGAAGGGAGCCGTCAGCCTCACATTTCGTTTTTTTATTTTTGGAAGTTTTCATTAGTTTTAATCCAATGAAAAAGGATGCACACAGTGATGGCTGGGAGAAATGAGGCACGGGTTGATGGTGATTGGCTGGGAGAAAGAGAAACACTTGGTCAAGGTGGTAGGGGGCCATGCTGGAACGCTGATTGAAGGAGTAGATTAGGTAGAAGAATGGTGTGCACGGAAAGTGGTGTGCTGTCACGGATTGGGAGATACACAAGCTCACATTTTAACTTTTGATTAAAGCCCTTTACTGCTTCTTTGCTGCAATGCATTTAATTTGTTTTACTTTAGCTTATCATTGCATTTTAATAGTTTTGAATTCCTTTTTCTTATTTCTCTAATGCATTTAAATTAGTTTTGGCTTTAGGAATGTTTAATTTACTGTTATCATGTTGTCTGTTCTGTTCAGTTTATTTATCTTCTTGCATTTCCAATTTCCTCACTTATTTTAGAAACCGTTCGGTATTCAAGCTTTGTTAATTCATTTCACTATTTTCAATTATGTTTGGTTGTATTTAATTTCCAGTCTTAATTTACATCATTTTCGAATCACAAAAACATTTTCAAAACCCCCCCCACTATGTGTTTGATCTGAGACTGAACCCAATTTGGTCCTTGAGAGACGACCTAGGAGTCACTTCCTAGTCTATACTGCATTCTTTTATGCACAACTTTTGTTGGGAGGTGCGACCCTCTCATCAACCACAACCACAAAAGGAAAGGGTGAGTAACTAAGAACCTAACATAACATATAATTTCAATATCAAAATATCATAACATAGATTATCCTAGTCACAACCTTACAATACAACAGAATATTCAACTCATAACTTAGATCATCACCACCCAGACTATCAAAGTCACAACATTACAATACATCACAGTATTAAACTCACAACTCAAATCATTTACACAAGCTTCTGTTGTTTCCTTGAATTTTGTCGTACCAAACCTGTTTCGCAAAACAGGGCGATTCGAGCCGTCTTCCATCGCAACTTCAGACCTATCTCCCCGACTCCTCAAGGAATTACGAGTAAAAACTTCGGTTAGGCGCACCCATCGAGCACTATACTCACACGAGTCGAAGTCATTGGGCGAGACATCCAACCCTCTCTAGTCCCCGCGCACGAGGAAAGGGTGACACTCGAATCTCAGTCTCCGCAGAGACTCAACACACTATCGTATCGCAATACGAACACCATCGATTCGACAAAAATTCTAAGGAAATGAAAGAACGCTTGCTCTCACAATTTTACCATCACAACCATACGCAGATCACCATCATGCACAAAGTCAAACAAATTCATTCACCAACAATTAATTAAAATCACAAATAATTAGATAAATTAATTTAATTATTTTTCCTACTGATGCACTCCCGTGAAATTACTAATTTCACACTTCCATCAACTAGAACAACATTTCTAGTGTACCCCCACTTTTTAATTAATACCCAACATCAAAGAAAACACCTAATTCTAATACACCCCCTTTTTAGTCTAAACACACTCCCTTCTATATCTACATTTTCAAGTGAACCCCAAAACCATTAAATTACATTTTCTCTCACTTCCAAGTAGGTCCCACATGAAACCACCAACTTCCTATCAAACACTCTTTCTCTCTCCCCTTTTACCATTTACGTAACCTTTCACTTCTTTCCTCTCCCTTTTTTTTTCAATTAAAACACAAGTTCCACTCACTCCTCTTTTATGAGAAAACCGTGGACCCCACTTTCCCCTTTATTTGACTTTTCAAAACAAAATCATTCTTCCTCTCCCCAAAGTTTACGTAGCACACTCCCATGCACACAACTCTCCCACTCTTTTCTTTCCTTTTCTCCTTTCTACATTAATGCTCACGGCCCACACACTACACATAACATTTTATTTTTATTTTCTTCTTTCTTCACTCTCCCAACCTCATTTACGTATAAACACCCTCACACACTACCCTTCTTTCATTTCACTCTTCCTCTCTTTCATTTGATGCTCACGGCCCCATATCTCTCTACTTATGTTATTTTATTTTTCTAATCACTCTCTCCACACTCCACACCTTAAGTTGCAGCACACTAACCTTCCTTTCCCTCTCTCTTCTTTTCACTTTATGTCAACCTACACACACCTCCTTCCATTCATTTCTCTCTTCCACGTAACACATGCACACAATACACTCTTCACTTCTTCCTTCTTCCTTTATGATCTTCTTCCACCCATGACACGAACTCCATTCATCTTCACTGTTTTCATCAATCCCATGTACCCAACTTCACCAAAATATCACTTTCACTCTTTTCATTCTCATAACTCATTGTTTCCTCTTCCAACAATGGAAAAGAATTCTCAATACCTTTTTACCCACACTCTTGGTTAAAGAGTGTAGATAAGTGCTTCCAACAATATATAATTCTTGCAAGGTAATAAGAACCAAGATATACAAAATATACATGATTTTAAAGTGTACCCATGACACTTTTTCATACACAAACAACACCCCAATACATCGAACATGTATACCCATTACAACAACACCACTTTTTCATAAAATATAGACATGTATAATCCATTAAATATCCCATATAGTAGAAAAACAAAAAATGAACATGTGAATACCCATTCTCCATGTAACAACACATGAAACTTAAACCCAAAAGAAAAGTGCATGCATCAACATGTTAAATTTAATTCCAACACACAAGAAAGAAAGCATGCAACAACAGTATAATGTTACCTTCTACCCATCATACACTATGTTATATCCCAAGTTAAACCCCTTACCTCAATTCCAAGCTAGCTTCCAAAAGCTCTTAGGTTTCTTTCCTCATTAGACAACAAGCTTCCACTCCTCTTGGTCTCCTACAAGTGACGTCCAAAAACTCCAAGGCTAGGGTGGCTCTTCCTTTCTCTCACCAACTTGGTCTCTCTCCAAAAGTGCCTCTCCAACTCCCGGTTCTCTCTCTTTTCCACTCTCCAAGTTTTTGTTTTTCAACCCTACTAACTTAAACTTACACACTTAAGTAGAAACTAACTCTAAACCTCACCAACCCTTCACTAACCACTCAAGGTTACTCTCAAGGACACCCTACACTACTAACTTTAGATTCTCTTTCCTAACTCTTCATTATCCCAATAAAACTTCACTTTAATGTGACTAAATGATAGTTTTAAAGTGTGCTTAAGTGCTTCTATAATATCCATTTATGTAGATTACAATTTTCAATGTAAATGCAAAGTGGAAAAAGAAATGACCCAAGCACCCATGCAACATTTCACGTGAATGAGAGATTAAATGAAAGGCAAATGCTCCAGCCACACCAACATCAAATTCTATCTTTCTTACCTCAGTGGGACCCCCATGCCAAAGTGGAAATTAAAAAGAGATAAGAGCCTTTTTGGTCTTAGGGGGGCTAGGACTTGAGACCAAGCACACACACCCTCCCATGCACAATCACAATAACCACTAGACCAAGCTCCATCCGCTGATATAATAGCGCAAACAATTATACTTAAATACTCTTTCAGCCTTTTTCAAAATTTACTATGAAACCAATATTAATTTAATATTCTTCCATTCCTTAAATATTTCTCAACATTGTTTCTCATCACAATTTATTATATAATACCATAAAATAAAATACTTAAGGTAAGAAATCATTTTATTTATACGGGTCTTACAGACTGAGTGCCGAGGAAGCCCAAGGAAAGAAGAAAACGTTGGCCTTCAAAATTGAAAATTCAAAAGGCAAGAGTTCAGAAAAGGATGAGGAATCTGAAGATGAAGACTCAGATTACGAAAATATGAGTCGCATGTTTAGAAAATTCTTCAAGTTCATGAAATCTAAAGGTAAGGAAAAATTTAAAAATAATTGGAAGAAACAACGATCTTCTTCAAATTACAGGTGTTATGGTTGCGGAGAAAAAGGGCACGTTAATGCGGATTGTCCAAACCTAAAAAAGAGTGAAGAAAAGAAGTCTTTCAAGAAAAAGAATGCTTATGTTGCTTGGGAAGAAACTGAATCAAGCTCAACTAGTTCAAGTGTTTCCAATATAGAAGCCAACTTGTGTTTGACGGTTAATATTAATGACACTACAACCCAAGTAAGTTGCTCTAGCCTTGACACTAGTGAATTTGATGTACTTGGCTTTTCATGAATTACTTGATGAATCTGAAAAATTGAATGTTGCTTAACAAAATTTGAAAAAGGAATTTAAAGAATTGCAAATTAAATATGAGAAGGCATTAAATGAGGAAGTTATTTTAAGAAATAAAATCTATAATTTAGAAATGAAAGAGTCTTCAAATGTTAAACATCCTATTGAATGTCTTTCATGTAAGAGTCACATGATTGATATTGATATTCTTGAAAATCTGTTGAAGTTGCAATAAGAAATAATAATGTTGAAATGCCTATAATTGTTAAAAAGGTTCATAAAAATAAAAGTGTTCTTAAAAATAAGAAGCAAATTAAAAGAACTTGTAGGGTATGGGTTGAAAAAGAAACAACTTATTTTAGGAACCCAAATGATGTCACATGTTTTTAATGTATGAAAAAGGGACACACTTCAAATAAATGTAGAATAAAACATTTTGATGTTCCTAATGAAAAATGTGCTTGGATTGTTGTTATAAAGTAATTTGGCTCTACCCTCAAAGGGCCCAAATGAGATTATGGGGACCAAAACTATATTGTTTTGTTTTGCAGATTAAATTTTCAAAAGGAAAAAAAGCTCTATGGTATCATGGTATATTTGCATTTTTCGGAAATTAACGTAAATAATCGATTACCAAGGGTAATAATCGATTATCTCGGTCTCAAAATATGAATTTTGAAAACTTTTTTTTAAAATTTTTTTTGGGAATTTGTTTTTTATTTTAAGGAGAATATTACTTTTAGGGGAGTAATTGTTAATGAATTAAAAGGACCTAAATTCTTTTTTATTTAACTAATTTAGGGAGAGTATAAAGATTAATGATCTTTTGAATATGAAAAAAAAGAGGGAGAAATTTTTGATTGACATTGTCAACCTCCTTATTATCCTTCAACCCCTCCTTTCTAAGTCTTAATTGTATTTTTTGATTAGAGTTGAATTTCCATTTTGTAATTCATGATGTATTTTGCTCTTTCATGTTATGAAAATTTAAATTTTATTTTGTTTTGAAATGCATCTATTCTTTTGTTAAGGGGGCGCAACATTTGAGGGGAGAAAAACTTCTAATTAGTACATCTATTACTTACATGTTTATATGTTTGTAAGTCTGAAATTTATGTAGGAAATTAGAAATGCTTTTAAACAAGAGATTTTTTATCATAATAAAAGGGGGAGATTCTTACCAATGAGGAGCATTGGTGTCTTGAAGATGTTATGGTTTTGATGATGCTACAAGGTGAAGAACGTGAAAACTTTTGTTGTATTTATTTAAAAGCATTTTGTAGAATTAATTGTATAGAAATCACTTTGTTGATGTAAGAACACCTAGAAGTTTTTCTGTTTAGAGAGTCTATGCGCATATAATTGACTATTTGGTGTAATAATCGATTATCACGAGCCTATTTGGAAAAAAGTTTCTCGTGCAAATAATCGATTATTGCTCAGAATAATCGATTATCACTGTCTAATTTAATATTGCCCAGGTTGCTCAAATAATCGATTATCACTCAGGATAATCGATTATGAATTTTTGAAAACTCCATAACGGACACAAATAATCCATTATCACTTATGATAATAGATTATATTTGGCAGTTGGGAGTTGTCTTTTCATTTTCTAAACCTTGGGCTATAAATAGTGTTTTCCATAGCTCTTAGAAGGTAACTTTTCATTTTGAGAGTATTAGAGTTGTGTGCCTAAGGGAAGCTTTCTGTGAGTGAAAAGGAATCTATGCCATTTGAGGATACAGTTTGTTTGAGGAAGTTCTCAAGTGTTAGCGTCCTCTTGTCAAGTCTTGTGAATAGGAGAAGCTCGCGCTTAGTGTGTCTAAGGTCGGAGCGGTTCTTTTCAAGTTGGCTGAGCGGTTTCTACCGGTTTGTTTGTCGAAGGAAGATTTTTGTTGTTCTTAATTTCTATTCATCTTATTGTAATTGTTAAACTGATTTTACTGAAATAGTTAATCACTCTTTATAGTGATTAACGACTGGACCTAGAATTTTTTGATTCGAACTAGGATAAAAATCATCTGTGTGATTTTTCTCTTCCTTACATTATCTACACTTTTAGAACACCAACTGTTTGATAAAAGTTCTCTAAGAAAATAAATTTTAAAATGGACCACTGTAACTTGTTTATTGACCGCTACACGCTTTCCGCTCTTAACGGATGTTTACAATTCGCTGTGTGACTCACTGATACCAACAGATATATGCAAGAATGATTTGAACAAATAATGTACTTCACAATCGTCAATAGATAAAATATTTAATACTACACAAAAAAGTGATTTTATGCTTTCATGCTTTAAACAAAGGAACCTTGAGAAATAAGAATATCTCTTTAAAATCGTCTAGCATAGAAGGATCATACAAGCTGCTTAAGAGGAAAAAAATGTTGTTGTCCTACAATGTAGACCCAAGTTTGATCAAGCTACTAGAAAAAGGTTACGAAGCCTATCTTGAAATCTACTCGTTGTCCAACAATCATCTCTCAAGAAAGCCTATATAAAGAGGATCAACTAAAGAGAAGTAGTTGCTTAAGTAGAAGAGAGAAGAGATGAAAAATAGAGAAAAAGTTAGGGAGAAAAAGAGGAAGAGAAATGATGAAAGCAAGAAAAATGATAAAAGTAAGCTCAAGCAAAAAGAAAATGTGAAGAGAAAGTTATCATCACATCTAGCCTCCTACTTTATCTCCAAGCCTACAATGTATAATGCTTCTAGAAAGAAAGGAAGAGAAGGAGAAAAGAGAAAAAGAAAAGAGAAGAAGAAAAGAGAAGAAGACAAGAAAAGAAGAAAAGAGAATAAGAAAAGAGAAGACATAGGAGAAGAATAAATAACTATTATCGAATATCTACTTTGAATTTTATCACCGAGCTTACAATGTCCAATGCTCATTAACAAGATGAAAAGGGAAGAAAAAAGAGAACAAATTTCATGACCTTATTGTTAAGATGTCGGAAAGTGTACCGAATCGTATCAAGTAATAATAATTGGTAAGACCATGTAATTACTTAACTAATTAAGACTTTGAAGAACAATTTTAGGGTTTTGAATACAAAAACAAGAAATTAAGTACGAATGTACTTTTGATCAATTGAAGAAAACACAAAGATGAATGGATGATATTGAAAATATGAGATGAATATGTTGTTGGGGTTTAGATTTCACCTAGTTTACTCTCATGCATATATGAATTCATCTTCTTCATTAATGTTAGTATCACTTCCTAAATTACTTAAAATTCGATGTCTCGGCGAAGGAAGCCTATCCTTAATTAATGGATCACAATGTCTTGTATCACTAGTAATTAGTTCTGCATTACGATTAGAAGCTTAAGATAAACAAAACTCATACCCCTATGTCTAGGCAATACTGCTTTTGGGAGCAATTCTCTAGATCTAGGTTTCCCCGTATGTGTCCATATCATGAAAACCAATGATCATGTCATGAATGAGTTAAACATAACAAGCATAGAGAAAAGAAGAATAACCCTAACAATTAATGAAAGAAGCATAAATAAATTGGGTTCACAAGGTTACATCATCCTCCAACAAGAAACTGAATTTAGTTCCCCCTTGTCATGGAGAAACTAGATGAACAATGGAATGAGAATGAAAGATAAATCCTAAAAACCGAAAGGAGAGTGATGGAAGAAAGATCCAACTAATTCTGGTGATGGAAGTAATCAATCAGATCTTCTTCTCTGAATGAACAGCAGCACACAACTATGGAAGTTGTGCTTGGGCAACCAAGCGGAATGGATTGAAGAATGATGTTGATGACCGCAAGAAACTTAAACATGTGGAAGCCACTCTCAAGCGGTGATTGGTGGCTGGATTGAAGGAGACGTAATGAGTCGGTGATGAAGATAAGTTTGAGGTAGAGGAGGATTGAATCAAACAATGATTCGGTGAAGAAACTGATGAAGCGGCGATGGAGAAAATGTAATAAAGGTAGAGATTTGGGTGCTGCTATATGATGTAGATGGGTGTAGAAATGCTAGGAATGGAAGCCTAGCTAGGGAGAGAGGCTAGAGGAAACTCTCAAGCTCTCTCTCAGTGACCTTCAATAAGAAGAAAGTTCTGGACAGAATTAACAAAAAACAATTCTTCATTCGAATCAAAGGTCCTTTTTATAATGGCTAAGCAAGCTATTTAAAGGAAACAAAATAAGCTCCTGGTTTACGCTTAACGTTATTAATGCTAGTTGTGCAAGGGTGAAGAAATGTGAGTGGTTGCGTGGGCAACAAGCTTGTAACAACACATGGAATACAAGCTTGGTGCAGCTTCAACCGTTGAGCTCAAACCCTCATCCGTTGGGCGTTAGGATTCTTCAACTTCAACCAAGCTGCTGGTTCAAATATGTCTCCTGTGGGCTTCCAAAGTTGCTTGCTAGACAGCTGGACAATGCCTTTATGCATCCAAGTGGAGATTCCAACATTCCTCCAAGTGAAGATTTGGCTTGCTTCTCTATTCTTGATGTTTCCTTGCTTCTTGATTTATCAAGCTTCTTGGCTAGTTGATCCATGATCTCCTAGCTTTATTAGACCCTACAAAACACATATAAACATATTAAAGAGAAACCTTCTAAGACTTAGATAAAGAAAATCAAGAAAGCGCTTCTAAAAGTCCTTCTCCAACTTTCCTTTCTTAGCCTTAGCTTAAGTTGGTACTCCTTTGAATGGAATGCCCTAAATGAGGTTCCATCAAAGAGCTTCCTCATCCACTTTTGCCTCCAGAGAGTTGGAAAAATCTGAATTTATGTCAATTCTATCAAAAGATACTCCCTCTAGGACGTCCAAGTCGTTATATACAACTGAATTGGATCATGGGCCAACGCTGACACCGCTCAGTGCCACAACTTAGGGCGCTCATGCGAGCTTGCAAGAGGAGTAGCACTCAGGCGTGAAACGTTACTTGAAGACTGGCGCTTAACGTGCCTATAAAGGCGCTCAGGCGTGGGTGCGAGGCATCCTGCACTGAGGGCCCAGAAGAGGGCGCCCAAGCGTCCTGCAACCTTCAGCAGCCTTCTCTTCTGATGCTCTTTTCTGTCCTTTCCGAGTTTGAACTTCTTGACATTTAACTCCTCTTCCAATTCATCCTAATTTCCTACAAAATCAAGGGAATTTAGTGATAAAATCTTCAAGTATAACCTCAAATCTCTTATTCACCAAAATAAACTAAAACAAGAGAATAAGGAAGTTTCTAAGTCAAAAAGGGTTCATTTGTTATCAAAATTAAATCCCAAATAATGGTGAAATCAAGCATTATCACTTATATCATGTAATGCTCTTCAACATAAGAGAAGAAACCTCATGAGTTCACTAATTTTTTTATATTGTATTAATCCTCTCTATGAGAGTTTACTCAATTTGTATTTGTAATCAAACACCAAGTGTGTTTGTATTAAAACACTCATATTATTCTTGTGCTAGTCAAGTTAGTTTAGGGAACCAAGAGTGATTGACAATACTTGGGAACCAAGAGTTTTCAAAATACTCAACAACTAAGAGTAGGTAAACTCAGACTAGTCATGATGGACTAGGGGAACTAGGAGTGGTTGAAAATACTCGGTGTATACCAATAGCATTTTGTACTCTTTTGTAATATTTGGAAAAGATTAGTGGAACCCCTTAAGAGGTCTTAGGAGACTAGACATAACTCATGTTGAATGAACTAGTACAAAAATACTTATGTTTTTATTCTCTTATTTAAAATATTTTCCTAAACACTTTATTGAAACACACACGTCTAACAACTATTGTTGACCATCTAACTCCTACAATAGTTATTAAGCATTGAATTGTGAAAGAGATTAAAACACTATTCAAATCCCCCCCCCCTTTTAGTTGGTATCAAAGCTAACCTCAGGGGTTAGTTCTTAAAAGGACTTGAAGAAATGATCTAGATCATAATGGAAAACGAAGGGTACGTCATCAATAGTCCTCCTTTATTCAAAGAAGAAAAGTTTAACCATTGGAAGCAAAAAATTATCACCTTTTTAAAATCATGTCACATTGACATGTGGGACATTGTGGAAAGTGGAACTTTATACGTCTAAATAGAGAGGGAGAGCCCCTAGCCAGAAGCTCGTGATTAGATGACCATAAGCAAAGGTATCTTCTCAACTCTAAAGCTAAAAACATATTAACGTGTGCTTTATGTGAAGATGAGTACGAAAAGGTACAACAATGCAAGAGTGAAAAAGATATTTGGAACACATTGATGGACACATATGAAGAAACCAAAAAACTCAAAGAAGGTGAGGTAGCAAGCACTTCAGAAGAATTAGGCTGTCTGACTTAACATCGTCTAAGGATGATGTAAAATTATTACAACAAAAAGTTAGTAACCTAGAAAGGAAAATACTAAACACATTGAACAAATTAAGCAAAAAACAACACTTTACTCAAATTGTTGAAAAAAACCTATGAAGGCAACGAGCCATTAGAGCTTTTAATAAAAAACAATAAACTTCCTTCTGACAAAACATGTTTAGGACTTAAAGACAAACAAGCTCATCATATATCTTCATCAAAATTTGTTAAATTTATAAAAGTTGTAGAGAAAATTTTCAATGCTAAGCCTCATTCTAAAATGAAAAGGACAAGAAAAACTAACAAGGTTGGAACCAACGTTAGATGGGTACCAAAGAATCAAATTATCTCTCTTACATATTTGTTGGAATATAGAAAAGACACTCCCATAATGACATCAGGTCAATGGGTCCTAGCAAATCACAACGAGAAAAAGTTCTATGTTCCAAGACCTAATGAAGAAGAAGACAGAAGAATCATCAACCCTCAAAGGATGCCAAAAAGGAAGGAAAGAAGACACTATAAAGATAAGTATAGATGTTATCCCACAAATTGATAATGTTTATTATTTTAAGCCCAAACATAATCTCCTAACAAATAGTCAACATGACAACAATTGTATTGTCATGTTTGAAAATGGCCTTACATGTTGAAATAATAAGTACAAGCCTAACATAAGAAATGTCAAAGCTAGACAATTTCTTTCATTATGTGTAGATTGGAAACAAGTGTCTAAACAAGATGGTGAAAGACCTGAAGGAGAAAAAAGAGAGCTTAGCAACTTGTAACGCTTGATGAAGAAAAGGCATCTATTAAATAAAGCAAATAATGACATCAAATAATATTTCAAGACTAAGCTCTTCCATAGACAATGGTTAGCTGCTCTCATCTCCCAAAGGGGGATCATCTAATATCAATAAAGCTAGGAAGGAATTCTAGAAGGAAGAATCAACTCAAACACTACGACATCAACGGAAGTAAGATTCTTACATCTAGCAATAATATTAATGTGTTGAATTCTCAAGGTATTCTATCTCGCAATGCATCTAGTACATGCTCTATAAGTGTCTAGTGTTTAACGTCTAAGACATATAGTCTTATGACACATGTTATAACATTTTCTAAGACAGATTGTCTATCGACACTGCATACATGCATGACATTGTCTAGTGCTAAGCCTAGATTAGTTAGCCCAATAAAAACCATCCAGGTTAGAGAAAAATTCAAAAGTTCCAGATAAGAAAAATCGTATACATGGCATTAAATTTGCCATGATTGCCCTTAATGCATTATGAGGGCCAATGACTATTGCATAATCTGCCAGGGTACATCTACCATTATGCTCTTCAGCCATATTTTCTGTTTGCTGGTCAAATCTTTGAGGTGAAGGCTGTAAAAGAGTCTTAGGAGAAGGGAAAAGTTCTCTAGAAGTCCTATTCCTCCTTTTTCTTCTAGTGTTGTCCAAACCTGCAAGAAGAGGTTCAGAAACTTTCGTGCTTCTAGTCCGAATTGTACCCTCCTTACACTAGAGAACAAAACACTAGAGCACCCAATTAGCACTAACAGATAAAAGAAATAAAATAAAATTAAAGATAAAATAAAAATTAAAGATAAAGAAAAAAATAAAAACAAAAAGATAAAAAATTAAAGATAAAGTCTAATCGGTTAAGAATCACACAAAAGTATAATTTAAACCACGAGTCCCCGACAACGACGCCAAAAACTTGTTAAGATGTCGGCAAGTATACCGAATCGTATCAAGTAATAATAATTGGTAAGACCATGTATCGTTTCCCAACAGACTCACGACACTAAACAGTCATGTAATTACTTAATTAATTTAGACTTTGAAGAAAAATTTTAGTGTTTTGAATGCACTTTTGATCAATTGAAGAAAACACAAAGATGAATGGATGATATTTAAAATATGAGATGAATATGTTGTTGGGGTTTAGATTTCATCTAGTTTACTCTCATGCATATATGAATTCATCTTCTTCATTAATGTTAATATCACTTTCTAAATTACTTAAAACCCGATGTCTCGGCGAAGCAAACCTATCCTTAATTACTAGATCACACTGTCTTGTATCACTAGTAATTAGTTCTGCATTACGATTAGAAGCTTAAGATAACCAAAACTCATATCCCTATGTCTAGGCAATACTGCTTTTGGGAGCAATTCTCTAAACATAACAAGCATAGAGCAAAGAAGAATAACCTTAACAATTAATGAAAGAAGCATAAATAAATTGGAATCAATTGAAATACATGAGAGTTTATAAGGTTACATCATCCCCCAACAACAAACTGAATTTAGTTCCCCCTTGTCACGGAGAAACTAGATGAACAATGTAATGAGAATGAAAGATAAACCCTAAAAACTGAAGAGGAGAGCTTCCTCATCTACTTTTGCCTCCAGAGAGTTGGAAAAATCTGAATTTGTGTCAATTCGAACAAAAGATACTCCCTCTAGGACGTCCAAGTCCTTATATACAGCTGAATTGGATGATGGGCCAACGTTGACACCGCTCAGTGCCCCAAATTAGGGCGCCCAGGCGAGCTTGCGAGAGGTATGGTGCTCAGTTCCCCATGAAGGGCACCCAAGCGTGAAGTGTTATTTGAAAACTAGCGCTCAGCGTCCCTGAAAGGGCGCTCAGGCGTTGGTGCGAGGCATCCTACGTTGAGGGCCCCAAAGGAGGGCGCCCAAGAGTCCTTCTTAGAACGGTTGAAAATACCGTTATTTGTGATTCAATTTAGATATCAAATAAACCCTTTTTGACTTAGAAGCTAGCTTGAACTCATGTTTTTAGTATAGTTTTGTGAATAAGTGAGTAGAGGGTATATTATATGATTTTATCGCTGAATTTCCTTGATTTTGTAGGTTATTGGAATGATTTAAAAGAGGAGTTAAAGTACCAAGGAGTTGGAATGCAGAAAAAGAGAAAAAGACTCAGTGCAGAAAAGTCAAGCTGAAGCTGAGCGCCAGCCAACGGGGCAGAGCGCCAAAAAGGGGGGCTGAGCACTAGTTTTTATGTCGTTGGGTGCCCCACTTAAGGCGCCGAGCGCCAGCGATGTTGGCCCATGATCCATTTTTGATCTATTTAAGGACTTGCACGACCTAGGGTTGGTATCTCTTGATGGCTTAAGCATAGAAACACAATTTTCGCCCTTTGAAGGCAGATTTGGGGATGTGAGAGTTCTCCTCTTCAGTTTCTAGGGTTTTTCTATCTCTTCCATTTCATTGTTCATCTAGTTTCTTCATGACGATGGAGAACTAAAATCTTTTGTTGTTGGGGAAGATGTAACCTCTAAACTCACATGTATTTGAATTTGTTCTGAATTATTTTATGCTTCTTTCATTAATTGTTAGGGATTTTCTCCTTTGCTAAATTGTTATATTTTGTGATTTGTCTGAGTATCGGGAGATATCTTACGATAACAATCTGGGAAATTTCTCCCAAGAGCAATATTGCCCAAGCATGGGGATAGGAGGATTGGTCGTCTTAAACTCCTAATCGTAATGCAGAATTAATTATTAGGGATGCAAGAGATTGTGGTATAGTAATTAAGGATAGGCTTTCTTCACCGAGGGATCAGGTTTTAAGTAATTTAGAGAGTGACGTTAACAATTTAATGAAGAAGAATTTAGAGAGTGATTAGGTGAAATGTAAACCCCAACAACATTATCATCTCATATTGTCAACTTCATCCATTCATTCTAGTGTTTAGCCTCAATTGATCAAATTGCATTCATGTTTGTTTTTATTGCATTTGCATTCGAAACCCCAAAAATTGTTCTTAAGTCTTAATTAGTTAAGCAATTACATAACTGTTTGGTATGGTGAGTCCTCTGGGATACGATACTTGGTCTTACCATTTTATATTACTTGATATGATTTGGTACACTTGCCGACATCTTAACAGGTTTTTGGCGCCGTTGTCGGGGACTCATGGTTTAAACTATACTTTTGTGTGATTCTTAACCGATTAGACTTTATCTTTAATTTTATCTTTTTATCTTTTTACCTTTAATTTTTGTCTCTTTTATCTTTAATTTTTGTTTTATCTTTAATTTTATATTTTTATCTGTTTGTGCTAATTGGGGGCTCTAGTGCAATGTTCTTTAGTGTCTACAGGATTAAATCCGAAAGTTTGTACTAGGAGCACAAGATCATAAAAAAAAAGAAGACTAAAGAAGGTCGCAGCGCGCCTGATTGCCCCTTTAAGGGCCCTCAGCGTAGGATGTCATGCATCACCGCTTGGGCGCCCCACTGAAGGCGATGAGCGCCAGACTTCAAGTGCAATTAGAATCTTTCTTTTTAGGTCTAGAAGTAGAGAAGATTGCCAATAGTAGATGAAGAAGGCAGATAATGAAGAGAAACTAGTTCATCAAGACTTTGTGCATGAAAATAATGAACCATACCTTGGCAAACCAGTGAAATTCAAGAATAGGTATGGGTGATTAAAGATATTAAAGATAATGGAGTTATTGAGATTGAGGCTCCTTATTCAAGGAAAGTAAAAATGGTGACTAGGAAGTTGTTGAAGTTATGTTGGTGTGATGAAAGAGAGAAAAGCACCAATATAAAAAATCCGGATTGTGGTTCATGGTGTCAGGCTCGTGACGTTAAACAAGTGCTTATTGGGAGGCAACCCAATTTCTAACTTTTTCATTTTAATTAATTATTTGTGTGGTTTGGATTTGATTTTGCTTTGCAGTAATGACAACATCTACTGATGGATGCTGGACAACATCTACTGAGGGATGCTAGGAGGACTCATATGATAGCATCTACTGATGGATGCTAGGATGATTTAGATGAGAGCATCTACTAATGGATGTTGTTATGAAAAGGAGAATCTACTGATGGATGCTACTAGATTAAAGCATTTATTGATGGATTCTATGATGATGACGATTCAGATGAGAGCATCTACTAATGGATGCTACTGAAGGCATCTATTGATGGATGCCGATGAAGATGAGAAATATCAGCATCTAATGATGGATGTTGATGAGAAGGATTCGCATCTACTGATGGATGCTGGAAGATTTAGATGACAACATCTACTGATGGATGCTGATGGATGTTGATGAGAAGGATTCTTGTGTTTGCTCTATTGTTCTATGATGCATGTTGAGTTAATGATTGGTGAGGCTTTTAAGCATAGACGATGGTTGCTCCTAGTTTTAAAAACAGATGCATGATTTCAATTGTGATTAATTTGTTGGGCAGGATGTTATCAAATTGTGGAACTTGAATTAACAAGTGAGAGGTTGGACTCCGGAGTTTTTGATTGATTGAATGCTATTGCTTTGGAATCATAATTGATTTTGCCTGATTTTCTATGATTGAACCACTTGCTTGCTTATTACACATGATCAAGGCCCTTTGTTCTTCTCCCCTTTAAGCCAATGTCCATATATGAACCCAACAAAGAAAAATGTTTTTCTCTAACATTTGAACCTTGAGCCTAAATTTGAATTTTGAATGAAACCCTTTGTTGAAATCCTTGCCTTGAGTTGAGTAGAGTATGTGTATATGATAATGGAGAATGGTTCAAGTTAGGGGTTGTGAAAAACTGGAAAGAACTTTGTGAAGATATTTAAAGAGCATTGAGCAAAAGCAAAAAGAAAAAGAAAAAGAAAAGAAAAGAAAATAAAGAAAATAAAAGGTTAAGCTCAATGAAAGGAAAGTTGGGAATGAGTTGAAGATTGGTTTCTCACAAAAAAAGGAGAAAGAGAAATTATTGTTAATGTAAATAAATGAATTATGCACTTTCTTAACTCAAGGAATTTTGTTGTCTAGAAAAACCAATTTTCTTCTTACCCCAACTATGTTACAAGCCTTGAAAAGTCCTTGTGATGATAACTTGCTTGTGAGTGTGATGGGGCTGTCGCGGCCCATACAAATTTGATGTGCATAAAAATGCAGTATAGTGCTAGGAAGTGACTCCTAGGTCGTCTCTCAAGGACCAATTGTGGTTCGAGACTTAGGTCAAACACGTAGTGGGGGAAGTTTTGAAAGTGTTTTTGTGATTAGAAATGAACTAAATTAAAACTGAAAATTAAATACAACCAAACATAACTGAAAACATTGACATAAATGAACAAAGCATTAAGACCGAACGGTCCTACAGATGACCGAACGGTTCTACATTGACATCGAATGATCTCTAAAGCAAGTGAGGAAATTGGAAATGCAGAAAGATAAAGAACCACTTGGCTAAAAATGAAATGCACATTGCGTGAATCACTTGAAAAACAATTAATAATTAAGAAAATTCATCTTGCGGTTGGAATAAAAGAAGCTACACTTTCAGCTTGCGTGGACCAAATTAAATACACCTAAATCTAATGAATTTACCATTGCATCACTGAAACATCACTAAGCAAAATGCTTGAACAATAAACAAAATTATAAGGTGGAAAACCAAATTCATTTCAGTTGGAAAAAGAAGATGCATCCAATGCTATTAAATGAAACTCTTTAGGCTAAAACAGAAATGCACATTGCTGGAATATAACTTCAAAGCAAAAATGTATGAACTAATTGAAGATGCAACTTTTAGCTAAAAATTTAAATGCAAACCGAGAATGGAGGCGGCAGGTGAAAAGTTGAATGCGTGAAGAACACTTAAAATTAAATGCTTGAAGAAGTAAAAACTAAAAGTTCTTGGATCTCGGACGTGGCAACTGCTTGCTTCTCTCCAAGTAAACAAATGTAACAACACTTCATTCTTTCTTGAAACCAAAATGAACATCCTGTTCTAAAATAAAATCAGCGTCACATCTCTTCCCGTTTTATCTCCCAACTGTAATCAATTTAAATGCACCATGTTGCAAGGAAATAAATACAAGAAGGCGAGAGCTCCTTCCCGTGTCACCGTGTGCTCTGTCCAAAAATTAAAAGCCAAGAACCCAAACTGACCATCAGCGTGCAGCACTCCAATAATGAAGCACGTGCTTTACTTTTTAAAAGAAATAGTGTAATCAAGGATTCCATCTAGACCGTAACAGTGAGCATGGCTTCCAACTAAATTAAAATACACTTTTCATTCAATGAAAAATTAAACAAACATTCCTCATGAATCCATCACCGAACAACACTTAGAAAAAAAAACAATAAATGCTTGGACAGTAGAATAAAAATGAAATGAGTCATTTTGCTTCATCCTCTAAGAGCAAAATAAAGTGAATCCAAAAGGTGGGTGGTGGCGTGTGCTCTTTGTTCCAGGCCGTGGCATATTCGACTAAATCAATCTGCTATTCTAGAACTGAAGTCAGCTCATCCTATTTTCTAAAAGCACGCAAAGTGATTGTAATCAAAGCTAGCTGGTGTCCGTGTGCTGCTAAATGTAATTCCATCATTAGCCGCAACCCTCCATGCGTGGTATCTGTGTGCTTTTCTAAAAATGAAAGATGATGATCCCCCTCAAGGGTGGCGGCTGCTCTTTTATTTTATGCGTCTCCCCCTTTTGCTGGATGCTCCGTGTGCACACTTCAAGCGAAAACAAGCCCAAGATGATTCCAGCGTGATCATGAAGCCCCTCTGCTGGACCAGCTACTGCACCCACAAGCTGCTGCCTGTTTCTCTCCCACGCTAGACGTGTGTGCATAGTTGCTAGACGTCACTCCCCTTTCTTTTCTTCTTGTGTGTGGCTGTTGCACACCGTTCTCCATCCTCGATGGACGCTCCTAATGGGTCGTGATCGTGTGCCCCTTTTCAAAGTGAAGCAAGCAACTGCAGTGTGTCCCCATCTCCGTGTGCATCCAAGCCCGCTGCTGTTGGACCAAGGCCGTGACATGCGTAAGAGCCCAAGTGAATCCCGCTACCAGGATCCAGCACCGTCCAACTTTCCAGCTCATCCGTTTGCACCTCCCTTTTTTTTTAAATGCAATGTGTCTCCTTCTCATGTGGATGGAACTTGGCCCATAATGCACAAGTTGGTCCAAAGAGTCCGAAACAAGTAAATTACAATATAACTAAAATTAAAATGCTTATGTGGAGAGTCTTGAATTATGTGGCAGCCCTTTAATGTCCCAAAATATTATCCAACAATTTTCCTCTAATTAATAATGTAAATAATTAGCCTCAAATAATTCAAATTAATTAAAATAAGAATTTCTGGTCAAATTAAGCATAATTAGCAAAAATGGGAAAATACTAGACATTCAAGCACAATTCCCTGATTAAATCTAGCACAATAAGCTAAGTGAAATCAAGAAAATATTGACTCATCAAAATAGACCACACTTAGTCTTTTGCACTCCTGGGCAAAGTCGAGACGCAAATCAAGGAATAGTTCAAAGGACATCAGGGGTACGACACAACCTCAACACATAGAAAATAGAGACTCATAAGGAAAACAAACAGAATTACATAGTCCTCAAGGAATCTGGACAAAGAAAAGAAGTAGACTATATCCAACACATAATCAAGGAAAGCAGATACCCATGGTAATCATCCAAGCACTTCCAAGCATGGTAAAATAATCAATCACCTCAAGAGGTGAATCAAAAGTAACAAAACCTCACAGATGCACTATCAGTGTTTCTCTCAAGTGTCTAGGGTAAACAATGTCAACTCAATGCACTCAAGAAAGCAAACATAAACAGACTTGGCAAGCCTCTAATATCAACACTAAAAAACATATGCACGTTCAAATCAAAAGGTTTTTTTTCATGGTTGTAATGGGGCCAAGGACAAGGGAGGATAACATATGGATGAGAAGCTACAAACCAAAAGAAATAGAGGAGCAACGAGGAACAAGTGTAAATACAATCAAATCACAACCAAAACCTCTAATTCAATCCTCTTCTTGACTCCTTTATTCACATTTTTTTTATTTTTCTCATTTTTCTCTATTTTTCTTTTTCTTTCTTTCTTTCTCATCTTGTCTCTTTTCTTTTCTCTCTATTTAGGACACAACTTTCAGAGACAAGATGTACACATGTTTACACAATCAACCAAGAAGAGGAACCAACTAGCCAACTCATCAGATTCCCCAAGGAGACCACACTTGTTCCCAAAACACTTCCAAAGCTCCAAAACTCCCTAAGGTTAAGGTAATCATGGTTTTCCACTTAGGGCTAGTGAATGAGCTTCGAAACAAAGAAATGGGGAAAACATAGGCTCAAAATAGGTTATCAAAGGATCAAAACAAGGTAAGCTTATTTGGTTAGAGAGGCTCAAGAACAAAACTGCCTTTATCACTTCCAAACATGCATATCAAACAAGAATTATCAAAAAGAGTCAAGCCAAGGCATATGTGCAAGCAATCAAGAGACATATCACACAAGAAAGAACGTAAAGTGGCTCAAATCTCACACAGGAAATTTTTTGTCACAATCAATCAACCTCTCAAACATCATAATCATCTTCCCAAGCAAAGAAAAGCAAGAATTTCAAACCATAAGTATCAAGCAAGTGAAGATGAGTCTATAACCTAAACAAAGTCCAGAAATCAAGAGAAACATGCAAAACTGTACACAAGACGCAACAAAAACAACCTAGAAAAGAAAAAATTTAACAAAGAAAACAAAAACTAACAAAGAAAAATCAGAATCTCCCTCAATAGACCACACTTAAACTACACAATGTCCTTAGTGTGTCACAAATAATAAGATCAATAATCAGAGTAGTGAACAAATCATGGACAAGTGCAATACAAGTAGGGAAAGGGGGAGAAGGGAAATGGAAAACTCCCCTGGTCATGGTGGAAGTTGTCAATTTGGACTATTAGGGAGATGTCTTCCACCACTGGATCCAGCAAAGAAGTTTTTAAGACAAACTGCTTCATCCTCCAAATTTGATCAAGCAAGGAATTGTCTTCCATAGTTGGATCTAAGAAGGAAGGGTTATTGATGAGCGGGTCAGCCGGTGCCTATTGATCTTCAAGCTATTCTGTAGGCTCGCACCTTTGTCTTCCACCGTGGGTGTTTGTTGGTCAAATTCATGTGTACCTCCTGCAATAAGGTTAGTGCATGGGGGCTCCAAAGAATCTATAAGCAGTGGTACAACACCCAATCCCAATGTATCAGACTGAACCTCAAATATACTCTTAGAATATGAATCAATTTCAAATTTAGAAGCAATATCAACAACATACTCACATTAATGTTCAGTGCATGGAGAATAAACATTCAGATGTGATAGAAAAAAGTGGTTCTCATCATGCAGAGAGGGAGAATTAAAAGCATGCTCATCAACAATATAATCATCAACATACCTATCAACAACATAATCAGGAATAGCACAATCATCAACAGAATAATCAATTTGAGGTATGTTTACCTCCATTTTCCTAAAGATTGACAAAGTGGTGGAAGATGAAAATGGTCTACCTGGCTCAAAATTGCTGCTTATACCTGATTGGTCCTTAAAATCTTCATCAGTCTCCTCAAGTGCAAGAGTGGGGACATAAGAGGGTGGGAAAGTAGGTGGCGTAGTAGTAAGCTCATGACTCTGCTGCCAATCTCCTATGTTGATGGCACTAACATCATCTAGAAGCTGAACAGTCTGGAATGACAATTCCTCAAAATGTTGAGACTGTTCCTGAGCAAGCTGAATAGTCATCTGCCCTATTGGATCATTCAAGCTTTGAATGGATGCTCTGGTCTCTTGGATGAACTCAATGTTCTGCATGGTCATCTGCCTCAGTAACTCCTCCAATGTAGGCTCAGAAGTAGAAGGCTGAGGAGTTATTTGTGCAAGAGCATCATATTGCTGACTCTGGTATTGCTGGACAGGTGGAGGCATACAAGCATTCTGAGATGGTGCTTCTTGATATTGCTGTGAAGCATCATACCATCCCAAGCTAGGGTCATTCCATCCAAGATCGTTGCTGTAACCATACTGAGCAGGGAAGAATTCATCCAAGAACATATGCTTAAGATCTTCTCAAGAAGTGATGGATCCTGGAGGAAGACAATACAACCAATCCCTTGTTGCTTCTTGTAATGAATGTGGGAATGCCCTTAAGAACATGTGATCAACCAGGACGTGGAGGCTTCATTGAAGAGAAAATGATGTGGAATTCCTCCAAATGTCTGTGTGGGCATTCACCTGCAAAACCATGAAACTTAGGCAACAAATGTATCAGTTTAGAGGTGAGAACGCAATGAACATCATCCTCATTAAGTGAAACTGGCTCCCAAAGAGCACTCTGAAGAATGGGAGGATGAGTCATATTTTTCTCAACATAGGATTCAGCATGCGAACCATAATAAGAGTAATATGCAGAAGGAGAATCATAGTCATAGGCATAGGTAGAAGAAGCAATATTCACAAAATCAAAATAGGTAGACTTGGAAAAAGAAAAGGGAAGGTAGAAAGGAAATGCTAAAAATTACGAAACAAACAAAAAATAACACAATTAAACATGCGACACGGACACACAATAACACACATGCAAAACAGAACATCACACTCACAACATAAGATAAAACACAACACACACTAACACAACAAAAGACCTAAGACCGAACCATTGGTCCTTGGCAACGGCGCCAAAATTTGATAAAACTGTCGCGGCCCATACAAATTTGATGTTCATTAAAAATGCAATATAGTGCTAGGCAGTGACTCCTAGGTCGTCTCTCAAGGTCCAATTATGGTTCGAGACTTAGGTCAAACACGAAGTGGGGGAAGTTTTGAAAGTGTTTTTGTGATTAGAAATGAACTAAATTAAAACTGGAAATTAAATACAACCAAACATAACTGAAAACATTGAAATAAATGAACAAAGCATTAAGATCGAACGGTCCTACAAATGATCGAACGGTTCTACATTGACATCGAATGATCTCTAAAGGAAGTGAGGAAATTGGAAATGTAGAAAGATAAAGAACCACTTGGCTAAAAATGAAATGCACATTGCGTGAATCACTTGGAAAACAATTAATAATTAAGAAAATGCATCTTGCGGCTGGAATAAAAGACGCTACACTTTCAGCTTGCGTGGACCAAATTAAATAAACCTAAATCTAATGAATCTACCACTCCATCACCGAAACATCACTAAGCAAAATGCCTGAACAATAAAAAAAATTATAAGGTGGAAAACCAAATTCATTTCAGCTGGAAAAAGAAGATGCATCCAATGCTATTAAGTGAAACACTTTAGGCTAAATCAGAAATGCACATTGCTGGAATATAACTACAAAGCAAAAAGTGTATGAACTAATTGAAGATGCGACTTTTAGCTAAAAGTTTAAATGCAAACCGAGAATGGAGGGGGCAAGTGAAAAGCTGAATGCGTGAAGAACACTTAAAAGTAAATGCTTGAAGAAGTAAAAACTAAAAGCTCTTGGAGCTCGGACGTGGCAGCTGCTTGCTTCTCTCCAAGTAAACAAATGTAACAACACTTCATTCTTTCTTGAAACCAAAATGAACATCCTCTTCTAAAATAAAATCAGCGTCACATCTCCTCCCGTTTTTACTCCCAACTTGAATCAATTTAAATGCACCGTGCAGCAAGGAAATAAATACAAGAAGGCGAGAGCTCCTTCCCATGTCACCGTGTGCTCTGTCCAAAAATTAAAGGCAAGAACCCAAAATGACAATCACCGTGCAGCACTCCAATAATGAAGCACGTGCTTTACTTTCTAAAAGAAGTAGTTTAATCAAGGATTCCATCCAGATCATAACAGTGTGCACGGCTTCCAACTAAATTAAAATGCACTTTTCATTCAATGAAAAATTAAACAAACATTCCTCATGAATCCATCACCGAACAACACTTAGAAAAAAAAAACAATAAATGCTTGGAAAGTAGAATAAAAATGAAATGAGTCATTTTGCTTCAACCTCTAACAGCAAAATAAAGTGAATCCAAAAGGTGCGTGGCCGCGTGTGCTCTTTCTTCCAGGTCGTGGCATATTCAACTAAATCAATCTGCTCTTCTAGAACTAAAGTCAGCTCATCCTATTTTCTAAAAGCACGCAAAGTGATTGTAATCAAAGCTAGCTATTGTCCGTGTGCATTTAAATGTAATTCCATCATCAGTCGTAACCGTTTATGCGTGGTATCTGTGTGCTTTTCTAAAAATGAAAGATGATGATCCCCCTCAAGGGTGGCGGCTGCTCTTTTATTTTATGCGTCTCCCCCTTTTGCTGGATGCTCCGTGTGCACACTTCAAGCGAAAACAAGCCCAAGATGATTCCAGCGTGATCATGAAGCCCCTCTGCTGGACCAGTTGTTGCACCCACAAGCTGTTGCTCATTTCTCTCCCACACTGGACGTGTGTGCATAGTTGCTAGACGTCACTCCCCTTTCTTTTCTTCTTACGTGTGGCTGCTGCACATTGTTCTCCATCCTCGCTGGACACTCCCAATGGGCCATGACCGTGTGCCCCTTTTCAAAGTGAAGCAAGCAGTTGCAGCGTGTCCCCCATCTCCGTGTGCATACAAGCCCGCTGCTGTTGGACCAAGGCCGTGACATGCGTGAGAGCCCAAGTGAATCCCGCTACCAAGATCCAACACCGTCCAACTCTCCAGCTCATCCGTTTGCACCTCCATTTTTTAGAAATGCAATGTGTCTCCTTCACATGTGGATGGAACTTGGCCCACAATGCACAAGTTGGTCCAAAGAGTCCTAAACAAGTAAATTAAAATATAACTAAAATTAAAATGCTTATGTGGTGAGTCTTGAATTAATGTCCCAAAATATTATCCAACAATTTCCTTGTAATTAATAATGCAAATAATTAGCCTCAAATAATTCAAATTAATTAAAATAAGAATTTCTAGTCAAATTAAGCATAATTAGCAAAAATGGGAAAATACTAGACATTCAAGCACAATTCCCTGATTAAATCTAACACAATAAGCTAAGTGAAATCAAGAAAATATTGACTCATCAAAGTGTGTTTGATATGTGGTTAAATGAAAGACAAAGTTGATTCATGTGACATTGTGATGGTAGAGTGTAAGAGTGTCACCTCACTATACACCTTTGAGTTTGAGTGAAACACTTTTGAGTGCTTTAGTGAAACACTTTTGAGTGCTTGAGTGAAACACTGTCTTTGCTGAGGAATAGTTCCATGCACATAGGGTAACAATCTGTCTGCTTGGTGATCACTCATAAGGTTGTTGCATCTGTTGTGTATGTCTTGATTATGTGAGCACCATAGTTGAAGCTTGATTGGCTAAAGCATCATTATATCTTGACTAATCTTTCTATGATGAGCAAACATAAGTGATTTATTTGTCCTAGAGGAAAATGCTTTTTTGTGTGCTATACCATTGTAGTATGATTATTTTGTTTAAACCAAATTACATTTTGCTTGAGGACAAGCAAAGTTTCAAGTTTGGGGTTGTGATAACGGTTGAAAATACCGTTATCTATGATACAATTTTGATATTAAATCAACCCTTTTTGACTTAAAAGCTTGCTTGAACTCATGTTTTTAGTATAGTTTTGTGAATAAGTGAGTAGATGGTATACTTGATGATTTTATCACTAAATTCCCTTGATTTTGTAGGTTATTGGAATGATTTAAAAGAGGAGTTAAAGTACCAAGGAGTTGGAATCACTAGTACAAAAACAATGTATTATGTTGGGTATTTTTGGCTTTTAACGACGAATTCGAAATTTTAGGCTTAATACCCTCTTTCGTAAATTTTAGGCTTAATACCCTCTTTCGTCCCCACTTTCGTTGGATAATGTCAATTCAGTCCTCATTTTTAAAAGTGTTTGGAATATGTCTATAGTTAGTAAAATTTGCGTCTAATTTGTCCCTTCCGTTAAGTATAGTCAAACGGAGTTAATGTGTTGATGATCTGGCACCAGATATTGATGACGTGTCAATATATTATTTTGTGGGTGCTGACGTGTTACTTTCTTTCAGAATTGGGTCTTCTTCTTCTTTAATAATTCATTCCCCCATTTCCCCACCTCACACAATCGAGCTCTATGTATGTATAATCAACCTCAAAAACATCAAATTCATGCACAACAGAGGTTTCATTCTCATTCTCATCTTAAATCAAAAGATCTTATATCATCAAATCATCAACAGCTTCCAAAAAGAAGAAAGAATCAATTAATCTGATCACACCTCACCGTGCAAGCTGGATCAAAGACGCGATTATTAACGCAATTGAAGTCTTCAAAATCAGCAGCTCAACAGTTAGTCTCACTGGACAAAACCCAAACCCTCCTCCTCAAAAGCCTAAGGTTCCCTTTAGCTCAAACAAGAAAAGTAGCGTCTTTACGAAAAGCCGAGAAGCCATACTAGGAGCAGTTGCAGGTGTCCTTTTGCTCTCTTCTATTCTTGTTTTCTTCCTCATCAAATACAAAAAGAATATCGCCCTTGAAAGTGGTTCCAGCAAAAAAGGTGGAACTTCTCACGGGGGTGGCTCATCGTCACTGCCAACCAACCTCTGCCGCTACTTCTCCATAGCAGAAATCAGAGCCGCCACCGATAACTTCAACGAACAATTGATGGTTGGAGTGGGAGGGATAGGTATAAAAGCTTATTAAGAAAAACACCCACGCATGGCTTTGATGATGTGCAAGTAGTCCTAACCTTCCTTGGAGGTCTTGGTCCACAAACCAAGATGATGCTTGACGCCTCAGCAGGAGGAAATATCAAATGGAAAACTCCAGAGGAAGCTACAAAAATCATTGATAATATGGCTACTAGTGACAATGAGCTCAACAGTGAAAGAGGAGCTCCTATACAACAAAAAGGAGTTCTACAATTACAAACCCATGATGCCTTGCTAGCACAAAATAAGATACTAACTCAACAACTGGAGACTCTTACGAAAACTCTTGCACAACTACCAAAAGAGTTAAAGACTGTTGCACAGGCTCAATCACAGTTGTGTGAAGTATGTGGAGGAGACCATATCAATGGTCAATGCGCTTTTCCAGTAGAAGCATTAGAAGATGTAAACTTCATGGCCAATCAATACCGTCAAGGGAATTTTAATCAAGGGTGGAAACCACACCCAAGCATTGGTCACGGACAAACTGGGCAAGCTGGACAAACTGGGCAATTCAATAAGCAACAGCAACAACCAACCTTATGGCAACAAATGGCTATACTAAATGAAAGGTCAATAAGGATGGAAGAAACTCTTAATCAGTTCATACAGAAAATTGAGTCTACTCAAAAGAGCATTGAGGCTTCTATTAAGTATTGGGAGACTCAAATGGGTCAGATTACCAAGCAATTGGAAGAGAGGCCAAACAAAAATTTTGGGGCTAATACTGAGGTTAACCCCAGGGAAGAATGCAAAGTGGTGGAGAGTACAAATGATGAGAGAGTTGAGTTAAAAGAAAAGAGAGAAAAGAAAGAAAAAGAAGAGAGAGAAAAGAGAGAAAAAGAAAAAGAAGAGAGAGAAAAAGAAAAAGAGAGAAAAGAGAAAGGAGAGAGAAGAGAGATAGAGAGTAATGATATTTTTCCTTTTCCAATGAATCAAAAGAAGCAATTTGATTTTACAGAATTATTCAAGATGGTGGACAATGATGTACCTTGGAATCAGATACTACAACAAATTGCAGTTTATACTAAACCTGAAGAAGAAGTCTCTACAAGGAAAAGACGTAGAGAGGAAGATACAAAAAATTATAAAGCTGTTAAAAAGGAGTCATTTCCTCTAAAGGCAAAAGATCCAAGCGGTTTCTCCATTCCATGCACAATAAGGAAGAAGAGGATAAACAAAGCCTTACACGATTTAGGATCAAGTGTTAACTTGATACCTTATTCTTTACTGGAGCAGATCGGTGATGTTGATGTGAAACCTGTTCATGACAAATTTATGAACACCGAAAAACGGCGCCACAAACTTGTTTAACAATCGGCAAGTGTGACCGAATCGTATCAAGTAATAAAACAAGGTAAGACTAAGTATCGTTTTCCCAAAGGACTCACGGCCTAGTTTAGCTATTTGATTTGTTGATTATTTAAGACTTAAGAACAAATTGATTGTAGGTTTAAATGCAAAAGACAGTAATTTAAATATGTATGCATGAATTTGATCAATGGAAAAGAGGAATACAAACACTTTAATGAATTAGATGGATGAGTATGTTGTTGGGGTTATCAATTTCATCTTATCCACTCTCATATATTTTAGGAATTCATCATTCTTTTCATCAATGCTAATGCCACTCTCTAAATCACCTTTCAAGAAGGCCTATCCTTAATTACGAGTTCATACAATTCCTAGCATTCCTAGTAATTAGTTCTAAAGTGCAGGAGCTTAAAGGCAACCAATATGATATTGGGAGAAATTCCCCGGATCTAGATTTCCCCGTACGTTCCCGTATCGACAAAATCAATAATCATGGCAATGAATGAGTTAAACAAAGCAAGCATTAAGTAAAGAGGAAAAACCCTAACTAATGATGAAAGAAAGCATGTATCTTAAAGTAAGATGTTAACACAAATTCCATATATGAGAGTTTCACAAGACTACATTGATTCCCCAACAACAATACAAGGTTTAGTTCACCATATTCATGGTGAAACTAGATGAACAATAATGAAAGAATGAAAGAGATAGAAAAACCCGAGAAAGAGAAGAGGAGAGTTGTCACCATCTCCTAATCTACCCCCAAGGGGTGAAAAGTGTGTTTCTGCTTCCTCCCAGCCAAAGATACAAACCAGAGGACGTGCAAGTCCTTAAATAGGGCATAAAAATAACATAGAACAAGTCCAAGCCCATAAAAACAAAAGAAAACCGGTCCAAGCCTAGTTAGAATGGCGCTCAGCGGTATTTTACCGCTGAGCGGTAATACGGCATGATCCATTTTGCCCCCAGCTGCTGTTTTTGCCCCTCAGCGGTGATTTTGGCACCTGAAAAGTGCTGCTCGGCGGTATTTTACCGCTCAGCGCCACTCGGTCACACTTTTCTGCGTTCTGGTTGGTTTTTCAGCATTCTGGTTGACTGATTGACTTTTCTGGTTGACTGGTTGACTTTTCTGGTTGACTGGTTGAATTTTCTGGTTTCTGGTTGACTTTTCAGCACTCCAATCATTCGGTACTTCAATTCTTCTTTCAAATCATTCAATTAGCCTACAAAATCAAGGGAATCTTGCACAAAACCATTAAATTCACTTTCAACTCTCTTATTCACAAAACTAAAGCAAAAATATGAGTTCAAGCTAGTTTCTAAGTCTTAAAGGTTGCTTTTGGTATCAATTTTAAGCATAAAAATAATGGTTTTTCAACCGTTATCACCTGTAAAGGTTAACTTAGTAATGGCAGATGGAACTTCAAAGGAACCCTGTGGAATAGCAAAAGATATTATAGTTTGTGTGGGCAAACTCCAGTTCTTGGTAGACTTTGTGGTGATGAAGATGGAGACTGAAAAGATACCCATTATTCTTGGAAGACCGTTTATGAAAACGGACAAAGCTATCATTGATGTGAACAAAGGTATAGTGGTGCTCCAAGACAGAGAAGAGATAGTTGTTGTAGATGTCTTCAAAGATGAGAGGTAGATGCAGGAGGAAGAAGCTAGTCATAAAACTGCATTTCAAGATGTACTCATGACTAGCTCTCAAGATGAAAAGCCCAAGGTTAAAGGTAAGCATTGTTTATTGTTTCAGGTATCGGAAAAAGAGAAGATTGGAAGAGGAAGGAAAGTTCCTGATGACTGGATGAAAGAACAACTCCAACTGGGTACACCTGTGCGAGTCAAAAACAAATTGTGGGTTGTGAAAGGCTATAAAGAAAAGGAGATGATAGAGATAGAGTCTCCATATTCTAGAAGAGTCAAAATAGTACACCGGAAGCAGTTGAGGAGTTGGTGGAATATGGACATCAACCAGGAAGAAGGAACTTGAACTTTATTGGGTCAAGCTAATGACGTTGAGTGCTTGCTGGGAGGCAACCCAGTGATTTAAGGACTTTTAATTTTTGTTTTGGTGATGTAATTTTGAACTTTTGGACATTATTTCTGTAAATATTTTGTTGGGATATAGCATCTACTGAAGGATGCTAGGTGGTTAAGTATCCACTGAAGGATACTAGGTTTGTTACACCTACTGATGGGTGTTGGTAAGAAAATTTTGCACCTACTGATGGATGCTGGTGGATATTGGGTCAGGCTCGTGACGTTAAACAAGCGCTACCTGGGAGGCAACCTAGTTGATGGATTATATTTTTGTTTGTTCTGTTGTAGTTGCATAATAGGATTTTGCATGAGTAATCTGAGCATATTATTGCAGGGAGTAAGTGAGAGGCATGGGTAGGAGGCACCTAGGTTAAGCTAGGAAGAAGAAGAGCACTTCCCGAAAGTGCCGCTGAGCGGTAAACTACCACTGAGCGGTAGTGTCGCAGACTGGGCTTAGGTTGCCCCTAAGCGGGACCCGAGCCCATTAGGGTATTTTTATACCCTAAGCTGCGCCTTAGTGTCTCTTTTCAGATTTTTCTTTGCACACACACTCCTACATACTTTTTCAAAGGTTCTCTACAACTTTTCCCTCATCCCTCTTGAGAAAATCTCTCTTTCACTCATTTTATCACTAATTCCATCTAAGTTTGGGGTAGGAAGAGAGAGCATCATAGCTTGAAAGCATTCTCAGTGCATCTAGCATCTCCACCCAAGTAAGTCAAGCATTTTTCATTCTAGGGTTCTTGAATTTGAATCTTTAGGGGTTTTGATTTCTATGCATGATTTGATGATTTAATTGAAGTTTGAACCAATTAAACTGAATGATTTTGAGCTGAAAAACTGAAAATTGCATGTGGGTGGAGTTAGGACAGGTTAAAACGAAATTTTCAAGAATCTGCAGATTTACCGCTGAGGGGTAAATTACCGCTGAGCGGTACTTTGACAGATAATAGATTTTTGCTGAATTGTGTTCTGGATTGTTACACTGGTGGCACTGAGGGGTGATTTTTGACCCTCAGCGGTGGTTTAGCCTCGAAATAAGGTGTTGTCTGTGTCTTTACTAATGATTAACAACATGTTTTGTGGTTTGGTATCTTTGTTTGATGTAGGAATGACATCCTCTTCAAGCAAAAGATTTAAGACCATGGCATCCAAAAGAAAAGAAAAGGAACCAGAACAACCCCATTCTAGTAGGTTCCTATCTCGCAAACATGAGAAGCACTTCAAGGTGGTCCAAGATAGGAGGTTACTGATGGAGAGAAAGGTTGGAATGATACCTAACTTTGCTCCTCAATTTGGAGAGCAATTGTTAGGGAATGATTGGGGAAAGCTAGCCACATACCCTTCACCTGCCAATATAGCTGTGGTAAAAGAATTCTACACTAATGCAAGAAAGATTGGTGATTATCCAGCTGAGAATTACTTGGGTTATGTCAGAGGCCATGCTATCAGGTATGATCCTGATTCCATCAACAACTTCTTGGATACTGTGTGGGCTGGTGAGCAGTGCCAGTTTGCTCTCTGTATGGAAGAAGGAGTTGATTTTGAGGATGTAGAGAGAGTTTTATGTGTGCCTAGAGGACATTTTCAAAGGAATAGAACTGGCGTTGTGGTAAACATTAGAAGAACTGACTTGACTCCTCTTACAAAGTATTGAATGGCATTTTCTCATGCCAACATTCAGCCATGTCCTCATGTGTCAGACAATACTCTTAGCAGGGCACTCCTCCTTTATTGTGCAATCAGGAACTTGAATGTCAATATTGGACAGGTAATAGCTGATGAGATAAGGGTGTGTGCTAACACAACAAACATCCGTCCTTAATCACACACCTCTGCAAGATAGCTGGGGTGGATACTTCATCTCCACCTTTTGAAAGGCCAAGGAAAGCAATTGATGAGGCTTATTATAGACAATATTGTGGAGGCGATGAAGCAACTCAACCAGTTCCACCACGTCGTACTCGCAGAGAAAGAGGGCAAGCACAGAGTAGGGCATCTGCTGAGACACATGAAGCAGAACCATTCCAAATGAGGGATATGTATATGTCTCTTATAGGTGCACAGTTACAGTCTATCCACAAAGGCCAAGTGGCTACTGTAGAGATGATTGTTGGAATGTATGATACACCTCCAGCACACAGGTGGACTATGGAGGAATTTCATAATGTGGTAGCTTGGCCAGAAGAGCAGGTACAAGGAGGAAGAGCTGAAGCAGCTGAAGCTTCAGCTATGGAGATGGAGGAAGAAGATGATAAAGCGGATGATGATGACGCATTTGAGGATGCTGCAGATGAAGAAGAAGAAGAGGATACAGATGACAGCTCAGATTGATGGGGAGCTGAGATAGCATTTACTGATGAATGCTATCATGACTAGAGCAGGACTTATGCTTTTATTTGGTTTTGTGTTCTGAACTCAATTACTGTTGTTTTAGAATAGGGTTTGATGTACTCAATTGGAAACTTTGTCTGTTATGATGGTTTGCCTATAATTGTGATTGTTTGATAAGTGATTCTTGATGATACTTTGATATGGATTGATGTTGAGATGTACATTATACAGGTGATTCACAAGCTTTGTGAACAAATGCATGATATTATGATTGTGATTGTGATATTAAGCAGGATGTTTATGTCAAATGTGAATGAGCTTATGTGTGAGGTTTTGAGCTTCAGAGTTTTTTGTGATTGAATGCTATTCCATTGGAAACATGAATGACTTTGCCCAGGTTTTCTATGATAGAATTACTTACTTGTTTGCATCATATGATCAAGGCCATTTGTTGGTAACCCTTATATTAGCCAATTTCATGATTAGCCACTAAAAGAGAACACTATGTGTTCTATCCTTTGAACCCTTAGCCTTAAACATGATTTGGAAACCCTTGTTGAAAAGCTTTACCTTGAGTTAAGTAGAAAATATTTTGTGGTATTGATAAATGTTCAAGTTTGGGGTTGTTAGAAAATAGAAAGGGAAATTGAAAGCATTGAGCTAAGAGCTAAGAATAAGAATGTGAAAGAGAAAGAAAAGAAAAGAAAAGAAAAAGCAAAGCTCAATGCAAAGGAAAGTTCGGAAAAATAAGAATGATTGTGTTGATATGATTCTCTTAACTCAAGGGTTTTGTGATCCAGAAAAACCAATTTTCTTGTTAGCCCAGCCACATTATAAGCCATTGAAAAAGTCCTTGTGATGATGCATGCTTGTGAATTTATTTGATTGTGGTTAAATGAAAGGCAAAGACAATTCATGTGACATTGTGATAGTAGAGTGAATGAGTGATTACCTCTTATACACTTGTGTTTGAGTGAAACAACTTACCTAGTGAGGAAATATTCATTGAGCACATGAACATCCATGTTTAGTTGATTGATCATTCATGAAAAATAACATTTGTTGGATATTAAGTGACTTTGTGAATACCAAAGCATGTGTACATCTTGATTGAAATCTTTGTCATGAGTTTGATTGAAGTTTACTTACCTTGAAAAGAGGATTTTTGAATGAGTGAACCATTATAATGTTTGGTAGAAGATTGAATTACATCTTGTTTGCTTGAGGACAAGCAAAGTTCTAAGTTTGGGGTTGTGATAACAGTTGAAAAACTGTTATTTTCATGCTTAAAATTGATACTAAAAGCAACCTTTAACACTTAGAAACTAGCTTGAAATCATGCTTTTGGTCATATTTTTAGAAATAAGAGAGCTGGACAGGTTTATGCTTGATTTCAGTGTTTTTGTGCAGGTTTTAAGGTGAATTTGGTGAAAGAAGTGAAGAAGGACAGAGATGGAATCAGGAAAGACATCAAAAAGTGAAAAAGGAGAAGCCGCAACTGCCGCTCAGCGGCAGTTTACCGCTAAGCGGCACTCAGGCAGTCACGTTGGATCCGCAGAGGGGTGAAAAGGCCGCTGAGGGGAGAAAAAAAAACTCACGCACTTACCGCTGAGCGGTAGTTTACCGCTGAGCGGCACTATTTTTGGGCTTGGGCCTAATTTTCTGTAATTTTAGAATAGTATATAAGCTTTAGGACGTATCTTTGGCAGAGACGAAGCAAACACTCTCTTTTCCACCCCTTGAAGGAAGATCTTGGATGCTCAGGCTACCTCCTCCTCTTTCTAGGGTTTTATCTTTCATTCTTTCATTATTGTTCATCTAATTTCACCATGAATATGGTGAACTAAACCTTGTATTGTTCTTGGGGAATCAATGTAGTCTTGTGAAACTCTCATATATGGAATTTGATTTAATGTCTTATCTCAAGATATATGCTTTCTTTCATCTTTAGCTAGGGTTTTTCCTCTTTGCTTATTGCTTGCTTTGTTTAACTCATTCATTGCCATGATTATTGATTTTGTTGATACGGGAACATACGGGGAAGTCTATATCCGGGGAATTTCTCCCAATAGCATTTTGGTTGCCTTTAAGCTCCTGCACTTTAAGAACTAATTACTAGGAATGCTAGGAATTGTATGAACTCGTAATTACGGGTAGGCCTTCTTGCAAGGTGATTTAGAGAGTGGCATTAGCATTGATGATAAGAATGATGAATTTCTAAAAATATATGAGAGTGGATAAGATGAAATTGATAACCCCAACAACATACTCATCCATTTAATTCATTGAAGTGTTTGTATTCTGTTTTTCTCCATTGATCAAATTCATGCATACATATTTAATTACTGTCTCTTGCATTTAAACCTACAATCAATTGTTCACAAGTCTTAAATAATCAACAAATCATATAGCTAACTAGGTCGTGAGTCCTTTGGGAAAACGATACTTGGTCTTACCTAGTTTTATTACTTGATACGATTCGGTCACACTTGCCGATTGTTAAACAAGTTTGTGGCGCCGTTTTTCGGTGTTCATAAATTTGTCATCAATCGTATCAAGTAATAAAACTAGGTAAGACCAAGTATCGTTTTCCCAAAGGACTCACGGCCTAGTTAGCTATATGATTTGTTGATTATTTAAGACTTGTTAACAATTGATTGTAGGGTTTAAATGCAAAAGACAATAATTAAACATGTATGCATGAATTTGATCAATGGGAAAGAGGAATACAAACACTTTAATGAATTAGATGGATGAGTATGTTGTTGGGGTTATCAATTTCATCTTATCAACTCTCATATACTTTAGTAATTCATCATTCTCATCATCAATGCTAATGCCACTCTCTAAATCACCTTGCAAGAAGGCCTATCCTTAATTACGAGTTCATACAATTCCTAGCATTCCTAGTAATTAATTCTGAAATGCAGAAGCTTAAAGGCAACCAATATGCTATTGGGAGAAATTCCCCGGATCTAGATTTCCCCGTACGTTCCCATATCGACAAAATCAATAATCATGGCAATGAATGAGTTAAACAAAGCAAGCTTTAAGCAAAGAGGAAAAACCCTAACTAATGATGAAAGAAAGCATATATCTTAAAATAAGATGTTAAAACACAAATTCCATATATGAGAGTTTCACAAGACTACATTGATTCCCCAACAACAATACAAGGTTTAGTTCACCATATTTATGGTGAAACTAGATGAACAATAATGAATGAAAGAAATATAGAACCCTAGAAAGAGGAGGAGGTAGCCTGAGCATCCGAGATCTTCCTTCAAGGGATGGAAAAGAGAGTGTTTGCTTCGTCTCTGCCAAAGATACAAACCCTAGGACGTCCTAAAGCTTACATACTATTCTAAAATATACAAAAAATTAGGCCCAAGCCCAAAATAGTGCCGCTTAGCGGTAAACTACCGCTCAGCGGTAAGTGCGTGAGTCGTTTCTTCCCCTCAGCGGCCTTTTCACCCCTCAGCGGAGCCATCGTGGGTTTCAGAGTGCCGCTC
This sequence comes from Vigna umbellata, assembly GCF_029865625.1. Taxonomy (NCBI): domain Eukaryota; kingdom Viridiplantae; phylum Streptophyta; class Magnoliopsida; order Fabales; family Fabaceae; genus Vigna; species Vigna umbellata. Next base: position 51,425,441 of record NC_142168.1, on the reverse strand, counting down.
AGCGGTAAACTGCCGCTCAGTGGTGGTTGTGACTTCTCCTTTTGCAATTTTTTATGTCTTTTCTGATTCCATCTCTATCCTTCTTCACTTCTTTCACCAAATTCACCTTAAAACCTGCATAAAAACACTGAAATCAAGCATAAACCTGTCCAGCTCTCTTATTTCTAAAAATATACCCAAAAGCATAATTTCAAGCTAGTTTCTAAGTGTTAAAGGTTGCTTTTAGTATCAATTTTAAGCATGAAAATAACAGTTTTTCAACTATTATCAATGGTGAGGACTCTCCTTTTCTCTTTCTAGGGTTTTTCTATCTCTTCCATTCTTTCATTATTGTTCATCTAGTTTCACCATGAATATGGTGAACTAAACTTTGTACTGTTGTTGGGGAATCAACGTAATCTTTTGAAGCTCTCATATATGGAATTTGTGTTTAAACATCATATCGATGATACATGCTTTGTTTCATCATTAGTTAGGGTTTTTCCTCTTTGCTCAAAGCATGCATTGTTTAACTCATTCGATGTCATGATTATTGGTTTTATGGATATGGACACATATGGTAAAATCTAGATTCGGGGAAACTCTCCCAACAGTAGTATAAACCTAGACATAGGAGTATCATGGTTGGTTGTCGTTAAGCTTTCGTTCACTATAATGCATGATTAATTGTTGGGGAGACAAGACATTGTAAACTAGGGATTATGATTAGGCTTTCTTCACTGAGACATCGGGTCTAAGGTAATTTAGAGAGTGGCATTAACATTGATGAAAAGAATGATGAATTCCTAAAAATATATGAGAGTGAATAAGATGAAATTGATTACCCCAGCAACATACTCATCCATATAATTCGTTCAGTGTTTGTGTTCTTCTTTCCCATTGATCATCACATGTATACATGTTTACTTTTTGTCTTTTGCATTTGAAACCTCAAGAATTTGTTTATTTTCACAAGTCTTAAATAATCAAGAAGTCATATAACTAACTAGGCCATGAGTCCTTTGGGAGAACGATACTTGGTCTCAGCAAGTTTATTACTTGATACGATTCGGTCACAGTTGCCTAGGTTACAAGTTTTTGGCATCGTTTTCGGTGTTCAAAAATTTGTCATCATTCACACACTTAAATCCTATAATGATCAAGCTCTATTCAGCATACAAACAAGGAGATGTAAAAATACTCTTAGCTATGCAATTTTAGAAAAATACTCTAGAAAACTCCTAAAGAGGACAAACATATGACTCAATTCAAAGTTAACAAGCAAGGAAAGACATATACAAGCGTGCTAGGACAAGGAAATAAAACTGGAACAACAAACAAAATGGAATAAGGACACCTACTTGTTGAAGACCTCCAATAGCATTGTTGTTGTTTGAAGAAATGACAGCTTGTATAAGTCTCTATACAGCCACGGAAAGCACCTCCAAACTGTGATATGAAATGTTTAGTCCTTGCTTAAGAGTGTTGGGAGGTCGTAGCACCGTCCAATGCAAACAGAGGAGAATTAAATCAACAGTAGGAAACTGGATGACACAGCGATGAAATTTTTTTTATTGCGAACGGTATAGGATGAATTGTCACAAAGTAAAAACTAGGTATGAAAGTAGACATCTAGACGAAACTTTAAAAAAAATTGCATGGAAAACGGACAAGAAATGAAGCTAAACTAAAGCATACAAGTTGACTGTCAAATGAGGCTGACGCTGGGCAGAAAATTTTTTGGCTAAACGAAAATGACACATATGTAAGCTATTCTACTCTAGCATGCAATTCCTAAATGATTAAGACCTAAGGCTCATGATACCACATGATGGGAAAGAGCATACCTAGAGAGAATATTCTAAATGGCATACAAAAGAATGGAGAGAAATTAAAAAAGGGAAAAGATTAGAGAAAAGGGAACTTATGACTTGAAGATGCGACACTTGAAGGAGGTTCCAAGATAAGCATCAAAGGAGGACCGCCACTTGCTTAAGCAAGATAAGGTCTGCCCAAAGTGGGACTTTGGAGACAGAATACTATCTCAAAAGAGGATTGCAAATGTGCAAATCAACTAGAGAAATCAATTGGAATGAGCTTGGATGCAAGATCTAGGAGATGTGGGACTTTAGAGTGAGGAGGTCGGCCAGTCAGCTGTTGCACGTCCTCTAGGAGCTTTAAAGTCCCACATTGATGAAATCTCTCCACTCTAAAGGGTTTATAAGGCAACTAGTTCTCCTATAGTTCAAAAACATGAAAACTACCTATGCTACCTTGCACTAACGCCTAGGACGCCCATCTCCTCTCCTTTTCTTTTTAAGACCAAGCCTTAGAAAGTCCCACATTGCTTTTTCTTAAAGAGAAAGAAGAGTTTATAAGCGTTTATTCACAAGAACTAAGAGAAAGAAATCAAAGAGGCAAATACACGCCTATGAAACATATTCTACTTTTTTTTGTACAAATGTATAAAGAAGACAAGAAGTAAAATGATTTCCTTTAGACATGATTCTTGTCATCCTTTTATTCTCTTCATCACTTGGCCCATCCATGATCACATCAGTTCCCCATTATCATGGAGAAACTAGATGAACAATGAAAGAATGAAAGAGATAGAAAAACCCTAGAAAGAGAAGAGGAGACTCCCCCATCCCCAAATCTATCCCCAAGGGGTAAAAAGTGTTTTTATGTGCTCAAGCCATCAAAAGATACAATCCCTAGGACGTGCAAGTCCTTAAATAGAACATAAAAATAACATAAAACAGGTCCAAGCCCATAAAAATAAAAGAAAACAGGTCCAAGCCCACGTCGTCGGTGCTCAGCGGTAGCTGCGGCACTCAAATGACGCATGACCGTTGGTTTCACTTTTGACCAATCCGTCTTACATTGTTGATCGTTCGACATGACTTCTACCACTTCATTCAGCTTCTCCTCTCCCAAACCGTTTGGTTTGCCTATGTTTTTCTGCAGTCGTTCGGTCCTCAATTACACCGTTCGACAGTTGTCTTTCTTGCTCACACCGTTCGGCCTAGTTCCACCACCTTCACATTGTTCAGTCTCTGTTATTAACCGTTCGGTCTCTGTCTTCTCCTCTATCTGAACGTTCGGTCAATCTCAGTAATCGTTCGTTCTGGGTTCTTAACCGTTCGGTTTGGATTCTCCCGCATCCTACCGTTCGGTCTGGTACTGTTTTTATCTTTTCTGGGTTCCAACTCCTTGCGACTTCAACTTCCTTCATCCAATTCATCTTAATTCATGTCAAAACAAGGAAAACCAAGCATAAAACCCATCCAACTCTCTTATTTCGAAAACTTAAACAAAAGCATGATTTCAAGCTAGTTTCTAAGTCATAAAAGGTGTTTTTAATATCAAAATTAAGTATAAAAATAACGATTTTTCAACCGTTATCACAACCCCAAACTTGAAACTTTGCTTGTCCTCAAGCAAAATGTAAATTGGCTTCAACAAATAATCATACTACAATGGTTTAGAACACCAAAAAGCATTTTCCTCTAGGACAAGTAAATCACTCATGTTTGCTCATCATAGAAAGATTAGTCAAGATATAATGATGCTTTAGCAAATCAAGCTTCAACTATGGTACTCACATAATCAAGACATACACAACAGATGCAAACCTCATGAATAATCAACAACCAAGCAAGAATGTTATCATAAAGTGCATGGAACTATTCCTCACCAAAGATAGTGTTTCACTAAAGCACTCAAAAGTGTTTCACTCAACTCAAAGGTGTATAATGAGGTGAAACTCTTACACTCTACCATCACAATGTCACATGAATCAACTTTGTCTTTCATTTAACCACATATCAAACACACTCACAAGCAAGTTATCATCACAAGGACTTTTCAAGGCTTGTATTGAGGCTGGGCTAAGAAGAAAATTGGTTTTTCTAGACAACAAAATCCTTGAGTTAAGAGAGTGCACAATTCATTTATTCTCATTAAATCTCAACTCTCTTTCTTCTTTTGTGTGAGAAACCAATATTCAACTCATTCCCAAACTTTAATTGCATTGACCTTAACCTTTTCTTTTCTTTCTTTTCTTCTCCTTTGCTTTTTGCTTTTACCCAATGCTTTTTAATGAATTTCACAAAGTTCTTTCCGGTTTCTCACCATCCCAAACTTGAACCATTCTCCATTACCACAAAACATACTCTACTTAACTCAAGGTAAGGATTTCAAAAAGGGTTTTTCCACTTTTCAAATTTAGGCTCAAGGTGCAAAGGTTAGAGAAAACATTGGTCCTTATTGGGTTCACCTATAAACATTGGCTCTAATGAAGAAGAAAAAACATCGCCTTGATCATTTGTAACAAGCAAGCAAGTGGTTCAATCATAGAAAATTAGGCAAAATCAATCATGCTTCCAAAGCAATATTATTCAATCAATCAAAAATTCTGGAGCCCAATCTCTCACAGGTTAACTCAAGTTCTAACATTTAGATAAACATCCTGCTCAGTATCATAATCACAATCACATTTCATCATGCATCTGTTTCACAATATTATGAGCAACCACCTGTGTTATTAGCATCATGCATGATGGAATCGTGCTTGACGTAGTCCTTCTTTTGTATTTTTACCTTTCATAGCTTAGCTCTTAAGGAGCATGGGTTACTATATATACTCAGCTCCTCTCTTGTATTGACACTTTTGAGCTTAATGAGAATTTGATTTTCTGACCTTCAAAAATAATTCTCTCTTGAAAGTCAAATGCTAGAGAGTCCAAAGACTCCCTCTAGCCACCTTCCAAGCACCTTCCTCATTCTCTCATTTCTCCACGTTAACCATTGTGCTTCTCACTCATCCTCCACGCTGACTCTCCACTGCCACTCTCGTGCACGCGTCAGCTCCTTGTTACATCTCTGCTCCAACACATCAACCACGTCTTCATTGCATTGCGCACGGCTCGCATCTCATTCATTATTCTCTCACGAATCAGAAAGAGTTTCTTCTTCCGCAAGAGCTCTTCCTCATCTCCAACCATCCTCCAACCTCAGATCTGTCGTTTTCCGCCATTTTCACCGATTGTAAGACACATTCTACCTCATCTTCTCCCTCGCTTCATCCTTTTCGGCCATAGAACCTCATCTTCACCGAACAGTTCTTTGATCTATGGCCTCCGCTAGGGTTTCCTTGACTTTTTCTATTTTCCTTCATCTCCACCGATTAAACCCTAGATCCTAGGTTTTCAAGTGTTCGATCTCAGTTTTCCCCTTCAATCTCGCGTTTCTTCTCCATTACGCTACGTCTTCACTAGTCGGAGAAGCTTCGAGGATCCGGATCGCCTTCTGCTGCCTCTGTCGGTCCGAACTCCTCAAGCTCGTCCATCAGTTGGCACCAGAGCTCAGGTTTCGTTCACGCTTCAGAGGTAAGTTGTCTCGCGTTCTCTGTCTTCAATTTCTTTTTCTTTTTCCCGTTGTTTTCTCTTGATTCTGAGTTGAGTTGTTTCGATTCGGTCTTGTCTGATTGATAATTTTTTTGTCATTTGATTCTTTCTTGATTCTGAGTTTCTGTTTCGTGTTTCTGTTTCGCGTCTCTGTTGCGCTTTCATCATTTACGTGTTGTTCATCATTTTCCTTTAATGTCTTAATTTGTTTTTCTGATTTAAGTTATTGTGAATCTTGTTTGTGTTTCGTGTTTTGAATCTCTTCATATTTGTTTAGGTTTCCAAGTTGCGTTTCCTGTGCTTGAGTCATTATTTTTTAGTCTTATTATCATTTTAATTCGGTGCAAGTTTTTGTTTGAGTCTTTTATGTTTTGAAATCTATTTCTGTTTCTGTCAAAGTCATGTTAATTTCCTTATTTGTCTTTTAATTCAGTTGTAATATGTTCTTAAGGTTTTTGTTGCATGTTAGCTGTTTCATCAACATCAGCACACCATATGAGCAATGACAAATTCATTAAGAGCTCGGGTGCTTAGTGTTTGACATGAGATGCATCTTTGCATTGGTTCACAGTAGTTATTTGGTGCCTAATCTGTTTCTGGTTATTTTGTGCACTTGACTGAGAATTTAGCATTGAGATGCATTTGATTGATTGAGCCAGTACCATGTGCATACCATACAAGCAATGAATCGCTTTGGCAGAGCTTGGTTGCACTGAGAAAACTCCAATAAAGTCTCATTTGCAGTTGGCCGATCTGCATTGCTTTGCTTGAGACTAGTTATTTTTGTTTCAAATATGGTTTAGCACATAGATCATTGCTAAACATCTCTCATTGTTGATTTAGTGTCTTGTTCAAGTTTGAATTGTTGTTTCTGGTTCAATTTAAGTGTTCAAAGGTCATTTGATTCATTAAGTCAAAATTTGAGTGGAAGAGTTGCTTAATTTGAGTAATTTGGGGCTGACTAAGTCAAATTTTGAAATAATGTGTTTCTGCATCCAGTTGCTTTACAAACAAGTTTGTTTTAGATATTTGAAATTGAGGATGCGAAGAAACCATGAGTTAATAGCTGCCCTAAGCCTTTTCACTCTTTAAACCACCAAACTTTTGGCATTTTTCATTCACAAGTGGCTAGTTGTTTGCCTTTTCTGAAATTTGTGGAATTGGTGCATTTGAAATTGAGTTGTCATTGCAGCAAAAGCTTGGTCATTCTGTTTACATGTAAAACAATTCAAAAGAAACATTTATATAGTTCTAAAAAGCTGACAGACCAGTGCAATTGACTTTTATGAAAGCTGATGCATTAGAAAAGCCTTTTCTCTTAGGCATTTTATGGAACAGTTTCAACCAATTCTAAACTGAATTTGAATTTGGTGCAAATGCAACTTGTTTGGGTTTTTTTATTACTTTTAACATCTACTCTAGAACTGATCTTAGGATCCTTTTTGAGTGCTCACATTATTCATTACCTTGTTTCTTGTTTGTCTTGATTGACTTTCCTGGTTTTGTCTCAATGCATGTGCATTATGTTCAGTTGTTCTAATTTGAGCTTTGTTTGCTTTCATAATCTGATCTTGAGTCAGTTTCTCTGCTGTGCTGTTAGTTTCATTATCTGGTGCTTACATTGTTGGAGGCTGTCCTGTAATGTCCATTACTTTGCCTTTGCCTTAGCATAGCCATTCTTGTTTGAGAAGCTGTTACACTTTGGTTTCTAGAATTTGAAAGAAGGTTTGTGTGCTTGGTAGCATCTTAGGTGGTGGTGGTCTGAAAGATTCTTCAGCTTTGAACTGCCAAGGGAGAATCTCCCTTCCAAACCTTTTCTTTTATGTGCTTTAAATTTCAAAAGAGAAGCCTGAGTGTAGTGAGTTTAGTGAGGCTAATTTGGCCTAATTCCTTGGCACTTTGAAATAGAGAATTTCATTGTTCATCTAACTGTGTTGCTGACTGTTCATTGTGCAGGAAAAGGAGTTTGAGTGATCAAATTAGAGCAGTTGTGATTGTACTCATTTTAATCTGCTCTTGCATTCATTTTAGGTTATAAATTGTTTACTGGAATCATTGGTATATTAATTGTTTGTAATGTGAATGCTGATTTTGATTTGATAAGACCTATGGGAACTTGGTAGATGCATCAGGAATTGCAAATGCTGCTCTGAATTAGTTTTGAACTTCTTCATTTATGCATCAACACTGTTTTAATTGCCAATTTCTGCATTGCATCATGTTAATCTTTCTCCATTGATTTGATTAGCTTGGGGTGGTTGTTTAATCAGTTGGACTAAGGATTGAACTCCATACATTTGCATCTAAGAACCAAATTTCTTGTTAAGAGGTGTTTTTGTTCTAAGCGCTGAAATAACTTCTGAACTTGCAATGTGCTGACCATTTAGTTGTGCAGTTTTTGTTCTGATTAACACTGTTAAAAAGCAGTTTGTACGTGTGGGAAGTCTAACACAAGAATACCTACAGTGGAGCAAAAGGAGCTTTGCTACCTGCATAAACTACACCAAGCTGAATAGGGAGTTTCTTCATTCTATTGTGTAGTTTCATGTTAGATTTGTGCCTGATTAGAAATAGTTAACCATATTTGATTGAATATTATGCTTGGATATCATATGGTTTAACTGTTCCTGAAAATTGAATTTGGTTTAGCAAATTTGGACATCCATACATTAAGTGATAGTGCTGGTCTAGTGTTATTGTTGGCTTAGCAGATTTAACGTAGGCAAACTATTTCTTTGAGTCAATTCAGACTAATAAATTGGATGTTGTAAAGTTTAGATTAGGTCTGGGATTTGTTTTCTGTGTTGATAATAATCCAATCTGAACTGTGTTGTTATAAATACTGATTATTTTGTTTCTCTGGGATCTTGGTGTATAGATAAACTGTAGCATTACGTGGGATAGGAGTTCTTTCCTGAAAGGCATTTAGAAACAACACAACACTTGCACACGGTGAAGGCCAGAGAATAAATGGAGTTATCTGGAGTTTAATTGAGCAGCAGTAGAATCTCGGGAAAGCTTGGAAAGCTTGTGCAGCCAAAAGAAAGGGAAGCTTCTTTTATAATGCATATTGTTGTCTCATGCAATCTGTTTGACTGAACACTGATCCAAGTTATCAATAGTGTTTGTAGGAGTGAACGAAGCAACTTCCTGATTAGGCTGAGAGAGGTAGTTGAAGGCCATATTTTGATCAAGTGAAGCCCTGCAGCAGTGAACCGTACCCAGAACGTTCAAGAACAAGACTAGTAGCATAGCTTGTTTTCTGTGAATTTGTTTTTGTGTAATCTGGTTTGTAATAGGCTAGTGTTAGCTTTTTGATTGGGTTTATTCTGCATTGTAAGAGGCAATTAAAGTCCAAGTGTTTTGGAAGAGTCCTTGGTGCTCTTTCAACTCTTGGCAACTTTTCTTGATTGTTTGAACTTTAATTTGTGTTTCACGTTTAGGGGTGATTTAGGCTAAAAGGGATTAAACTCTAAGCCTTATCACATTAGAGTTCGAGAGTCTAGTCTTTTAATTGTGCTTAATTGTTTGTGTTTTTTTTTTTGAGTCGTGTCCTTTGATTTTAAAGGTGATTTTAGTTTAAGGGGTAATTAATTAGTAGCCTAAGGCATTTCTGGCAAGGCAAGACTTGGTACTTAAGCAGCTCTTTAGCTCACCTCTCTTACCTGAGACTTGTCTAAGTGAAAGTTTTTAACCCTTTAAATTAAGAAAACTCTTAAAAACAAAGATGTCTTCTTATAGTTCATATAGGTCTTCTAGGTTAGATAATGTTGATGAAATGTTTAAACAAGCTAGGAATCTTCCATCCTTTGGTAAAGACATAGGTGCATTAACATACCTAGCTTGGGAAAAAGAAATTGATAAAATAAATCCTTGGTTTTATGGAGAGAGTGAATATTATGTCCTTAGTATATATCTCTCTAAGTTAGAAGAGCATGCAAGTGAGTGGTGGGTTGAAAGACAATATCATGTTAGGAAAGGTAGAAAGTCTTCCATACGTGATTGGCATGATTTAAAAGCTTGCATGAGAAGAAAGTTTATGCCTTCAAGTATTAAAAGAAACCTGGAACTAATTAGGGATTGCATTGATAATGGAAAATTACTTCTTGAGAGTTTAAAAGATCATGGGTTTCTTCGTAGAGAATTAGAATTTGGGGCAAGACTTAAAGAGATCAAGGATAAGAAAAGAGATTGAGAGATTGAGAGGAAAGAAGAGGAAGAAAGGAAAGAAGAAGAAAAGAGAGAGAGAAAAGAAAACAAGAAAAGAGAAGAGAGAAGAAGAGAGGAATTAAGAAGAGAAGAAGAGAGAAGAAGAAGAGAAAAGAAAAGAAGAAGAAAGAAAAGAAAAAGAGAGAAAAGAAGAAAAGAGAGAAAGGCAAGAAAGAGAGAAGAAAGAAAAGGAGAAATTGTTGCTGATGACAAATTCCATTCTTTCCAAGACTATGGAACCTAAAAGGGAAGGTTTTCAAATCTTTACTTCTTTTCCAATCATGGTTAATTCTTCAAATATTGACTTCTCTTTCAAACCAATTGTCATTATATATTCTATGCAAACCTTTTCAAAATATGACAATTCATATCTTGAGTTATTCTTATCTTTAAGGAAAGAAATAACTTAAGACAAAAGTGAATTTGGACTTCTAAAATTTACGAAGACTACTAAACAAAATATTAGAAGTTCTTATTTCCTTGTTTTTATAGAAAAATTCTTTCTTGGATTGATATTAATTGAAAATATATTTGATGTTTATTGCAGATTTGTGTTTGATCCAGGAGGAAGAAAAAGTGAATATAAAAGAATAAGGCCACTCAAAGATGGCCATGCTCTCAAAGATTGTGTGGAGCTTCTTCATAAGGCGACTGCCCAGATTTGAGGACAAATCATTTTTTAAGAGGGAGGGTATGATGGAATCGTGCTTGACGTAGTCCTTCTTTTGTATTTTTACCTTTCATAGCTTAGCTCTTAAGGAGCATGGGTTACTATATATGCTCAGCTCCTCTCTTGTATTGACACTTTTGAGCTTAATGAGAATTTGATTTTCTGACCTTCAGAAATAATTCTCTTGAAAGTCAAACGCTAGAGAGTCCAAAGACTCCCTCTAGCCACCTTCCAAGTACCTTCCTCATTCTCTCATTTCTCCACGTTAACCATTGTGCTTCTCACTCATCCTCCACGCTGACTCTCCACTGCCACTCTCGTGCACGCGTCAGCTCCTTGTTACATCTCCGCTCCAACACATCAACCACGTCTTCATTGCATTGCGCACGGCTCGCATCTCATTCATTATTCTCTCACGAATCAGAAAGAGTTTCTTCTTCCGCAAGAGCTCTTCCTCATCTCCAACCATCCTCCAACCTCAGATCTGTCGTTTTCCGCCATTTTCACCGATTGTAAGACACATTCTACCTCATCTTCTCCCTCGCTTCATCCTTTTCGGCCATAGAACCTCATCTTCACCGAACAGTTCTTTGATCTATGGCCTTCGCTAGGGTTTCCTTGACTTTTTCTATTTTCCTTCATCTCCGCCGATTAAACCCTAGATCCTAGGTTTTCTAGTGTTTGATCTCAGTTTTCCCCTTCAATCTCGCGTTTCTTCTCCATTTCGCTGCATCTTCACTAGTCGGAGAAGCTTCGAGGATCCGGATCGCCTTCTGTTGCCTCTGTCGGTCCGAACTCCTCAAGCTCGTCCATCAATGCATCATCTCAACATCAATCAATATAATTAGCATCATAAAGCCACACTCATCACAAACATAACATCATCGTCAAACCATTGCATAACAGATTAAATTTTAAGCCAAGTACATCATAACCTATTTTAGAAACAGAAGCAAATTAAAGTTCACAAAATATAAAGACAAGTTTAGAAAACTAGGGTACCTCCCAGGTAGCGCTTATTTAACGTCACGAGCCTGACCCAAAATCCTTCAGCATCCTTCAGTAGACGCATATCTTTATCATCAACACCCATCAGTAGGTGTATACAAACATAGTATCCTTCAATAGATACTCTTCCACTAACATCCATCAGTAGATACAAATCCTTTTCATCAACACTCATCAGTAAGTGTCTGATAACATAGTATCCTTCAGTAGATACTCAATCACTTAGCATCCATCAGTAGATGCAAATCCTTTTCATCAACACTCATCAGTAAGTGTCTGATAACATAGTATCCTTCAGTAGATACTCAATCACCTAGCATCCATCAGTAGATGTTGTGCTTCTTCTCTTGATGGTCTTGTGATCCTAGTACAGATTTTCGAATTTTATCCTGCAAACACTTTAGAACACTACACTAGAGCACCCAATTAGCACAAATTGATAAAAAATTAAAAAGAAAAAAAATGAAGAGATAGAAAGATAGAAAGATAGAAAGATAGAAACATAGAAAGAAAAAAAATAAAAAAGGTCAAAAGATAAAAAGATAAAAAGATAAAAATAAAAATAAAAAGATAAACAGATAAAAAGAAAAAAAAAATCAAAAGATAAAAAAAAAACTAAAAAGATAAAAAGATAAAAATAGAAAAAGATAAAAAGAGAAAAAAGTAAAAGCGAAAAAGATAAAAAGATAAGATAAAAAGAAAATAAAAAGATAAAAAGATAAAATAAAAAGATAAAAAGATAAAAAGATAAAAGGATGAAAAAATAAAAAGAGAAAAAGATAAAAAGATAACAAGAGAAAAAGATAAAAAAATAAAAGGATGAAAAGATAGAAAGATAAAAAGATAAAAGGATAAAAGGATAAAAAATTAAAGATAAGAAGATAGAAAGATGAAATGATAGAAAGATATAAAGAAATAAAAAGATAAAAATTAAAGATAAAATCTAATCGGTTAAGAATCACACAAATAGAATAGTTATGCCACGAGTCCCTAGCAACGGCACCAAAAACTTGATAAACATATTTTTAATCCCCGAAAACGAAGTCAAAAACTTATTAAGACATTAGCAAGTGTACCGAATCATAGCTAGTAATAATAAATGGTAAGACCAAGTATCGTTTCCCAAGAGACTCACGGCACTAAACAGTTATGTGATTACTCAACTAATTAAGACTCTAAAGAACAAATTTTGGAGATTTTGGATGCAAATGCAGTAAAATAAACATGAATGCAATTTGATCAATTGAGGCTAAAAACAAGAATGAATGGATGAAGTTGATGATATTGTTGTTGGGTTTAGATTTCACCTAATTTACTCTCATGCATATATGAATTCATATTCTTCATTAATGTTAATGTCTTTTTCTAATTTACCTTAAACTCGATGTCTCGGTGAAGAAAGCCTACTCCTAATTACATTTGAACAGAAGCTTAAAGCCAACCAATCCTCCTATTCCTATGTCTAGGTAATATTGCTTCCGGGAGAATTTCCCCAGTTCTAGATTTCCCTGTATGTGTCCATATCGACAAAATAAATTATCAAGCAATTGAATGAGTTAAACAAAGCATGCATAGAGTCTAGAGGAAAAACCCTAACAATTAATGAAGTAAAACATATATACTCAAGAATCAATTCAATACATGAGAGTTTAAGAGGTTACATCTTTCCCAATAAGAAATAAGGTTTAGTTCCCCATTATCATGAAGAAACTAGATGAACAATAAAAGAATGAAAGAATGAAAGAGATAGAAAAACCCTAGAAAGAGAAGAGCAGACTCCCGCATTCCTAAATCTACCCCAAGGGGTGAAAAGTGTGTTTGTGTGCTCAAGCCATCAAAAGATATAATCCTTAGGACGTGCAAGTCCTTAAATAGAACATAAAAATAACAGAAAGCATGTCCAAGCCCATACAAATAACATAAAACAGCTCCAAGCCTATATCGTCGGCGCTCAGCGGTAGCTACGGCACTCAAATGACGCATGACCATTCGGTTTCACTTTTGCCCGATCGGTCTTACACTGTTGACCGTTCGGTATGACTTCTACCACTTCATTCAGCTTCTCCTCTCACAAACCGTTTGGTTTGCCTATATTTTTCTGCAGCCGTTCGGTCCTCAGTTACACCGTTCGGCTTAGTTCCACCACCTTCACACTATTCGGTCTCTTTTATGAACCGTTCGGTCTTTGTCTTCTCCTCTATCTGACCATTCGGTCAATCTTAGTAACCTTCGGTCTGGGTTCTTAACCGTTCGGTTTGATTTTCACGCATCCTATCGTTCAGTCTGGTACTATTTCTGTCTTTTCTGAGTTCCAACTCCTTGCGACTTCAACTTCTTTCATCTAATTCATCTTAATTCCTATCAAAACAAGGAAAACCAAGCATAAAACCCATCCAACTCTCTTATTTCCAAAACTTAAACAAAAGCATGATTTCGAGCTAGTTTCTAAGTCATAAAGGGTGTTTTTAATATCAAAATTAAGTATAAAAATAACGATTTTTCAACCGTTATCACTTTTACATGAACAAGAAACTACATAAAAAAACACAAGAATTAAATAAAAAAAAAACAGAAAAACAATGGAGAATGTTTTCGAAATTAATAAGTGTTAACATTTTCCTCAGGATTTCCACCGTGCCTTCATCGTTACCAAAGAAATGTCTTCGTTTAGTAGAGGAACTAATGGAAACCCTAAGGAAAAAGTTAACAAGAATTTGGTTACGGAAGCTTTGTAGTGTAGGTTTTCAAACGGTAGTTCCAAAGGATCTGAAACTATATTTAAAGAAAATGTTGGGAGCCACTAATGCGCCCAACTACTCTAGTGCCCATCAATAATAAAATGTCGAACCCTTTAGAAATTCATCGTTGCTGAAACTATTTTATTGGGATATATAAGATTGAAAATTTTAGTTGGGCCTGAAACTGATAAGATTTGATGCACAACTTTATAAATACTATATTTGAAAATGCACTCAGTGTTCTCTAAACTGAAGAGTTACAAACCCTAGAAATAATATTTCGAGCTTTTACATTGTTTTGAAACCTTTTCTTTTCTTCAGCAGTCCACTGAACACGGGGCTTTGGTTCCTGCATATTGTCAGTAGGAATAGACGGACCAAATGCAATAACTTCCCAAATATCACTTTCAATAGACTCAATAAATATTTGCATTCTAACCTTCCAGAAAGCATAATTTTCACCTGTGAATAGAGGTGATCTATTGATAGAAGCACCCTTTCCAAAAGTTTGATATGATCTTGCCATTTGAATAACTATCAAATCGAGCTCTGATACCAATTGTGAAAGCGGCTGCAGCAGAATTGTTAGTGTGGAATAACAAACCAACAAGGTTTTTAATACGAACGTGTGGCTTTTAATTTCTACTCAGTTTTACTTACTAAGCATATAATATAAATTAATAACAAGAGTATGCTTGAGAGAAATTTGCAGAAATGATTTTATCCTGGTTCGGATCTTACCAATCCTACGTCTAGTCGCTTATCTCAAAACAAGATAAACAGTTTACTGCTCAAAAAATAATTACAAATTACAATCACAAAGAAACAATTTGTAAAAGTTTAGAAACCACCTCTCTTGATACCACAAGAGATGAACCTGCACCTCCTTTGAGTCTTCACAAAGGATGAACACCTCCTCTGAATACTTCACAAAGGATGAACTTCCTTTTCGAACACCTCCTTAGATACACCAAGGATGAACCGGCTATTTCTTCTGTCACCGTAGCAGCACTTCACCAGCTCCAAAGACACAAGTTTCACAAGCCGAACAAGAACACACAAGTCTCAATGATTTCTGAGTACTAGAGCACAAGGGAAGAGTTGTTATTGATGGATAAGGAGAGCCTATTTATCGACTCAAGCAAATACTCTTCCATTCTTCGTAACTAGCCATTTAACGCTTTTAATCGATTAATATTATTGTTAATCGATTAAAATGAGTACAACAGCTAGTTTCCAAAGTCAGAAAACTCCAACGGTCATCTTTAATTGATTATTTTAAGGATTCATTGATTAGCTAATCGATTAAAATAAGTATTAATCGATTATTTCCATGCCAGTTGAGTTTTCAGCACTTGCAACGTTTTAATCAATTAATACTTGATTTAATCGATTAAAATCATGTGTTTTTTATTCTGAACAACAAATACAAAGTATGAAAGTACAAGAATCAAAACCTACTACAAATCTAAGTTCTAAACCTTAAACTATAATTATTACAACAGCTTTTTTATAACAAAAACAAGTCTTCAAAGGATCTTCACGAATCTTGATATATCTAGACTTGATTTGGACATCATCAAAACTTCATCTTCATCATTTTGCTAACATTTGTTACCGTTGACGTCATATTAATTAAATCAATATTTAGTATTTATTTATTTTATATTGGACGTCGATTGCTTCGTTATGGACGTTATGTGATTACGACCAGCACGTCCAACCCGAACTTGTTCGACGCTCTGTATTGTTTTAAACGTCGACCCCATAAAGTGTGGGACGTTATGTTTGGTTTATAAGAGAAAAGAAATAAAGAATAATTAAGCGATTTACACTTTGGCTTCATGCTGGCATATAAAACGTCGAATATTTGTCATGGTTGACGTCAAATATGGGTAGGAGTAATACTGCTGGAAGCAAACCACTATTTCGTTAAATTTTTTTTTTTAAATTGAACGTCAGATGTTTCTTAAGTTGACGTTATGTGATTGTTTTACGTCGATCTTGGCCTTATTTGACGTTAATACATTTTAGATTACGTCGATATGCTTCTTGTTTGACGTTACTACATTTTGGACAGCACACTACTTTAGTAATTGACGTGTGTCAATACCAAATTTCGTCCGGATTGACCTTTTGGACTTTACTGTAGTCTATTATACTATTTACTTATTTTATTTCTATTTCATATTTTCGTTTTTATCTTTTATTTATTTATTGTTATTTATTTATTTATTTCTTTTCTTATTATTATTATTATTATTTTTGTGTTATCCTAGTTTTATTTACATATATTATCTTATTTTTCTCCATATACATGTATATATATTTTTCTTACTTTTTTATTATTTTATTTTCTATTGTTATTTTATCTTATTTTTTTAAACTTATTTTGCTTAATATAATATGATAAAAAAAAAAAAAAAAAAAAAAAAAAAGAAGCTGAGAAAAGAGAGAATGTTTTCGGGTTGGGGGGACAAGAAAAGAGCAGTACGCGTGTTGGAGGGGGAGGGGGCAGAAAACGATTTTTGCAGAGTGTGCGGGGTTGGCAGGGAGAATTTGGATTGTACGGGGCTGGTACATTCAATTTGGGAGATACGGAGTTGCACAAAAGCACAGGGGAGCAGAGGAAAGGGGGGATTCTGCTTTTGGGGAGAGAAAAGAAAAGAAGGATTGGACACTGGACTTTCATCTGGGATCATCCATTGCTGAGGGGCATACACCATTTTCATCTGCAGAGAAAGACAAACTCCAGCCGGAGAGGGAATAGCAAACGGATCTTCGAAGAGGTAAGTAATACCTTACACTCCACGTTCTACTGAGTTGGTTACTTGCCCATGAACATATCTCTGTTACGATTGTTGTTAAATTTGTATATGAATGTTGTTGAATACCCTGGGTATTTGTACACATCCATTATGTTACCGAACATCATCGTCACCCTCCTCCGTCCATTCCCAACAACCTAAACCACGCCCACGGTTAATAGGAACACCCATCGTTTTACTCTTCATGCATCAAACACCTCACGGCCAACACCATCATTTTCATCCCTTTTCATCTCCAACGCCTGATACCACACGACCAAACCTCAATATTGGATCCCCCTCCCCGAATCATCAACCATATTCACTTCAACCATATTCATTTGCCACAACCATCACATACAACCACATACTCCTTCATCTTCAGAAATTCAACTCAAGCAGAGACCCCAACCCATACACCATTATCACGGAACCTCCATCCCAACTCACGCATAACACCACCATCCTCAACCTGCATTGCACAAAGCCACAGCCAAGAACAGTGACCAATCTCCGACACCCATCATCCACATTCACCCACTGCCACAAGCCATACTTATACCACGGGGGCACCTAACATCTTCATCCTTATACCACCTCCAGCATCATCATCTCTAACACTACTACCAACACCCCACGGCCAACCCATCATTTTCATCCCTTACCTTCTTCATTTTCAACACCTCATCTCCATCTTCAACCATAATCCACTCCCAACGTCCCTTTTCTTCCTCTCACCACTTTCATCTCCAGCACCACTTCCAGCATCATCACTCTCATCTCCCCAACATCTCCGACGCCACCTCCAACAAGCTTAACCCAACCAACACATAAGGCAGAACAAATCCAGCATTCACCCCTCACATTCAGATGTACACAACACACACTCGTAATTTTCAAATTAATCAGTAAATCAATAAAAAAAAAGATAAAAATTAGGGGAAGAAGAGAGGGAAATGTGGTTTTGCGGGGACGATTAGCAGCCGAGAAAGCCCTCGAACGGAGAGGGAGGAAAGTGACACTGGTGGCGCCGGTGAAGAAGCGCGCTCCAGCTAGAGGCGACGGTGGCCGGCTCTGGCAGAGGCGGTGGCAGGAGGTGCCCAAGGTGGAAGAGCCTCAACCCTAGGTTAGTGCGAGAGAGAAGGGGAGAGAACGCCGTGGTTCCGGTGGTGCTTGGGGTCGTCGCCGACGCCGAGACGGGTGGAAGGTGGTGGCGCGGTGGCTGGTTGGAAGAAGTAATGGCGCAGGTGTTCAAGGGAGGCAATCCCAGCCCTAGCTTTTCCTGGTCAGAGAGAGAAAGAGACCTGGGTCTCGATGGAGGGAAGCAGCATTGAGTGTAGAGTCAGAGAACCCCTAGGGGAATTCTAGGTTAGAAACCACCAGGTGGGCCAAGCCCATAATAAACGCACGTTTTTCGGCCTTTTTCGAACGTTCGTCATCTACCCCCTCTCAGAACGTCCGTCCGTCAACTTCTTGGACGGACCGTTTGGATGACCATCTCCCCAACGAACGCTCGTCCACAACGAGCGCTCGTCTTTTAGCCTCTTTTCCCAGCGTCCGTTCGCCAATTCATCAACGAACGCTCGTCCCCAACGAGCGTTCGTCATTTAGCCCGTTTCCCAGTGTTCGTTCGCCAATTCATCAACGAACGCTCGTCGCCAACGAGCGTTCGTCATTCAGCCCGTTTCCCAGCGTCCGTCCGCCAATTCCCCAACGAACGCTCGTCCCCCGACGAGCGTTCATCATTCAGCCCGTCCCCCAACGAGCGCTCGTCATTCAGCCCGTCCCCCAACGAGCGCTCGTCATTCAGCCCGTTTCCCAGCGTCCGTTCACCAATTCATCAATGAACGCTCGTCCCCAACGAGCGCTCGTCATTTAGCCCGTTTCCCAGCGTCCGTTCACAAATTCCCCAACGAACGCTCGTCCCCAACGAGCGCTCGTCATTCAGCTCGTTTCCCTGCGTCCGTTCGCCAATTCCCCAACGAACGCTCGTCCCAACGAACGCTCGTCATTCAGCCCGTTTCCCAGCGTCCGTTCGTCAATTCCCCAACGAACGCTCGTCCCCAACGAGCGCTCGTCATTCAGCCCGTTTCCCTGCGTCCGTTCGCCAATTCCCCAACGAACGCTCGTCCCAACGAGCGCTCGTCATTCAGCCCATTTCCCGGCATCCGTTCATCATCGCCCAACGAACGCTCGTCACAACGCGCGCTCGTCATTCAGCCCCTTTCTGAGCGTCCGTTCGTCAGTTCCCCAACGAACGCTCGTCATTCAGCCCCTCTCCTAGCATCCGTTCGTCATCGCCCAATGAACGCTCGTCCCCAACGAACGCTCGTCATGAAGCCTCCTTTCCCAGCGTCCGTTCGACATTTCCACCAACGAGCGCTCGTCATCCACTCTCCTGTTCTAAACGTCCGCTCGTTATCTCCACCAACGAACGCTCGTCATCCAGGCTCCTTTACTCAACATACGTTCGTCATATTACCCACGAACGCTCGTCGTCCAGGCTATTTTTCTCAACGTCCGTTCATAATTCCCCCCCAACGCTCGTTATTTTTATTTGTTTGTTTTTCTTATTTCATTTTATTCTATTTCATTTATTTTGTCTATCTTATTTCATTTGTTTTATTTATTTCTTTTATTTTTATTTTATTTATTATTTTATTTTGTTCTATCTACTCATTCTACATATTTACTTATCCTAAAATATATATTTAATAATGCAATATTTACAATTTAAATAAAGGAATTTATCAAAATACGTTTTAAAGGTTTAGGCACATGTGTGATCGCACGCATCGTCCTTGTGCTGAAAACCTTTTCTCTTTCTTAATTGAAATTACAAAAAAATGTTTTAAGGGTTTAGGCACATGTGTGATCGCACGCATCGTCCTTGTGCTAAAAACCTTTTCGCTTTCTTAATTAAAATTACAAAAAATATATTTTAAAGGTTTAGGCACATGTGTGATCGCACGCATCGTCCTTGTGCTAAAACCTTTTCTTCTTCTTTTCTAAAATTACAAAAATATATTTTAAAGGTTTAAGCACATGTGTGATCGCACGCATCGTCCTTGTGCTAACAACCTTTTCTCTTTCTTAAACAAAAATACAAAAAAAGGTAAAAAATCTTCAAAAAACCCGAAAACATCAACAATTTTAAACAACCAACAATCTACCCAGAACTACGTGATCCTTGATTCTCCATCAAAAAGTGGAGATACGTAGGAGCAAGGCTAGCCCTTGTCAGGTTCACTTTCCCAAAAATCCAAATTTACCCATAATCATATTCCAAACAAAATTTTCTAAACAATTTTCAAACAAATTTGCTAGCAGTTTTCTAAAAGAACTACGTAACCCTGATTTCTCATTTTGAATGAGAATACGTAGGAGCAAGGTCAATCCTTGTCGGGCCCAAAAAACTAAAAAAATATGTTTTGTTTATTTTAGAATTTTATTTTAGGGGATAGTTAAACATTTTGAAAATCACATCATATTCGTGCATTTAGTTAAAGGTACCGCCTTAGGGCAGGCGTTGTGGGGTGCTAACACCTTCCCCACGCGTAACCGACTCCCGAACCCAATCTTTGGTTTTCGTGGACCGTGCTTTATCGTTTTATGGTTTTTCCGTAGTTTTCCAGAATAAACTATGGTGGCGACTCCAAATCTCTTTCTTATCAGAACGCGTTTCTTTTTGGATCGTCGTCCCGTCGCGATTCCGGTTGCGACAACGTGGAGCGAATCAATTTATTTACGATAATGCCAGCGGTCATTTTTAACGTTGAATATTGAGTGCTACGACGTTGAACGTGTGACATTATACGTGTGACGTTATACGTTGTTTTTCCACTAGTGAAGCAGAAAAAGAGGAAAAGACGTAGTGCAGAAAAGTCAAGCTGAAGTTGAGTGCTAGAAAGGGGTCCTGAGCACCAGCCATAAGGGCTAAGCGACAGTTTTGTGTCATTGGGCGCCTGTTGGCTGCAAAACCAATAGCAAGTGCACTGGTCGCAGCATAGCAAGTGATAAATATCGTTCTCTCCCAAGTGACTTATGCAACACATGATAATTCTTCCTTTTATAACTCAATTGAACATAAAAAGTGCACAAAACAACACAAGAAACTCTTTTTGGTATCTTATCAAACACTTGGTGTGAAAGAAATTTAACATAGTGTATTTACAATTTGTCAAGACTATAATTCATCCATTTCATTCTCATGCACTCACAAACATCTCAATTCCATCCAATAGGTATTCAATTTCAATTATAGGTTCAAATCATATTTCTCAATACATCAAGAACCACAATTCATGCATGGGTGATCAATCCAAAGCAAGCATTAAGCATAGAAATTGAATACTAACATGAATTGGAAAAGCATATATCATTAACATAACAAAATACATAAGATCAAGAGCTTAAGACGACCAAGTACTCATACCCTCAACCTTGAGAAATATTACCCTTGGGAGAATTCAATAAGAACCTGAATTGTAAGGAACCTTCCGGCACTCATGCAATTCATAAATCATGCAATTCATAAATCATGCTACTAAATGAGTTAAATAGAGCAAGCATTGAAACAGATGAATTCCCTAACAATTAATGAAAAAGCATATAAATTAAGAACCAATTCAAATACATGAGAGTTCACAAGGTTACATCATCCCCCAACAACAAATAGAGTTTAGTTCCCCATAGACATGGAGAAACTATATGAATAATGGAAAAGCATGAGATAGTGAAACCCTGAAAGTAGAAGAGGAAGCTCCCGCCTCCAGATCCGCCTTCAGAGAGTAGAAGAGTGTGATGTTGTATTGCTCCAGCTAGAGATACCAAACCTAGGACGCTAGGCTCCTTTAAATAGAACAGAAGTAGAACAAAAACAAAACCCAAGCCTGAGTCACCGGCGCTCAAGCGCCCCACTTAAGGCGCCCAGGCGGCGAGTGGTGGTCTTCCACGCTCAAGCCTCGTAGAGGTCGCCCAAGCCTTCTACATCCGGCGCTCAAGCGCCCCCAAACGGGCTGCCCAAGCGATGAGTGACACTTCCTACGCATAAGCCTTCTAGAGTACGCCTAAGCCTTCTTCATTCGGCGCTCAAGCACCCCAAAAAAAGGGCGCCCGGGCGGTGAGCGGCACTTCCTGCCCTTAAGATTTCTAGAGTACGCCCAGGCCTTCTTCATCCGGCGCATAAGCGCCCCAAAAAGGGGTGCCTGGGCGGTGAGCGGCACTTCCTGCGCTTAAGCCTCAAAAAGGACGCCCAAGCCTCGAGCTTCTTTCCTTCTAGTGTTTTTTCTGGACCTTTCTGAGTTCTATCTCCTTAGCACTTTATCCCTGCTTTCCATATTAACTCATTTTCTATCAAAACAAAGGGAATTAGTCATAAAATCATCAAATTCAACCTCGACTCTCTTATTCACACAACTTAACAGAAAAACATGATTCCAAGCAAGTTTCTAAGCAGAAAAGGGTGTATTTAGTATTAAAATTACATCATAGATAACGGTATTTTCAACCGTTATCAACACCAAGAACCACAATTCATGCATGGGTGATCAATCCAAAGCAAGCATTAAGCATATAAATTGAATACTTACATGAATTGGAAAAGCATATATCATTAACATCACAAAATACATAAAGTTAGCAACCTAGAAAGGAAGCTGAATGTTTTGAAACAAAAAAAAAATGAAACACTCATTTCAAAAAATGAAAATACTAAACACATTGAACAAATTAAGCAAAAAACAACACTTTACTCAAATTGTTGAACAAAACCTATGAAGGCAATGAGCCATTAGGGATTTTAATAAAAAATAATAAACTTCATTTTGACAAAACATGTTTATGATTTAAAGACAAACAAGCTCATCATATATCTTCATCAAAATTTGTTAAATTTATAAAAGCTGGAGAGAAAATTTTCAATGCTAAGCCCTATTCTAAAATGAAAAGGACAAGAAAAACTAACAAGGTTGGAACCAACTCTAGATGGGTACCAAAGAATCAAATTATCTCTCTTACATATTTGTTGGACTATAGAAAACAAATTCCCATAATGACATCAGGTCAATGGGTCCTAGCAAATCACAATAGGAAAAAGTTCTATATGTTCCAATACCTAATGAAGAAGAAGACGGAAGAATCATCAATCCTTACAGGAAGCCAAAAAGGAAGGAAAGAAGACACTATAAAGATAAGTATAGATGTTATCCCATAAATTAATAACGTTTATTATTTTAAGCCTAAACATAATCTCCTAACAAATAGTCAACATGATGACAAATGTATTGTCATGTTTGAAACAGGCCTTACATGTTGAAATAATAAGTACAAGCCTGACATATGAAATGTTAGAGCTAGACAATTCTTTCCTTATATGTAGATTGGAAACAAGTGTCCAAACAATATGGTGAAACACTTGAAGGAGAAAAGATAGAGCTTAATAGCTGATAACAATTGAAAAACTGTTATTTTCATGCTTAAAATTGATACTAAAAGCAACCTTTAACACTTAGAAACTAGCTTGAAATCATGTTTTTGGTCATATTTTTAGAAATAAGAGAGCTGGATAGGTTTATGCTTGATTTCAATGTTTTATGCAGGTTTTAAGGTGAATTTGGTGAAAGAAGTGAAGAAGGATAGAGATGGAATCAGAAAAGACATAAAAAAGTGCAAAAGGAGAAGTCGCAACTACCGCTCAACGGCAGTTTACCGCTGAGCGGCACTCAGGAACTCACGTTGGATCCGCTGACGGGTGAAAATGCCGCTAAGGGGGAAGAATCAACTCACGCACTTACCGCCGAGCGGTAGTTTACCGCTGAGCGGCACTATTTTGGGCTTGGTGATGAGTGCATATTTATGCCCACATTTATGCTTTAAAATTCAAATTTTTGATGGGGTAATTGTGCTTGAATGATTGATTTAAAGAGGATTTGTGATGATTTGATATATTGTGTTTGGAATTAAAAGGGACTTAAAAAGTGATTTTAATTGCATAAATTATTCTTGGAAATTCTTATGTTTATTTGTGCAGCTAAAATTATAAGTTCTATTGGTTCAAATGGCAATTCAAGGCCCAAAATCAGGTTTTATTTGGAAAATAATGTACAGATGCGCCAAACAGGCAGACTTTACCCTTGCACCCCCTAAAATCCCTACATACTCTCCTATTTTTGAAACAGGCCAAAGACCAAGCCCAAACACTAAGCCATTTCTACTACACCTCCCTAAGTTTCCTATACACACCCCTTCTAAGCCAAACTTCACCAGATCATGCCACGTGGTAGTCCACAACTAACATATTGAACCACTCAGATGATGCCACATCACTGATCCTTGCACTCACTAGTGAACCACTCAGAACACGCCATGTCAGCCCTAACACATGAGCATCATCTTCCACCCACTGAAACCCTAACCCTAGCAGCCACTGCCGTTCCGCTTTCGCCGCTCCCGCCAATGCCGCAAGTCGCCGTCACGGCTAGAACATCATCTCCTTCCTTTCTCGCCGGCGCATCAACGGACCACCACGGTGCCTCAACCAAGACGCCGCGACATCACCGTGAAACCGCGAGCCGCCTCTCCATCCGCACCACCACCATCTCCAACCTTGTCGTCAACCTCCACCGCAATCATCACTCCACCATGTCGTGCATCTCCTCCATTGATGTAAGCTCTGCACCGCATCATCCGCAACCTCCGTTCATCTTCTCCATTCTCGGAACCCAATCGCGATTCTGCCATGGATGTCGCGTCGCCGGTCACCACTCCACCACCATCTTCATCATGCAAAGCTCCTCGCATCTCCACCAGAAATCAAAATCGCGCCGCTGTTCGAAAGTCACTGCACGGATCATCTTCTTCCTTAAACCATGGCAGCCATCCATGCCTGCAGAAACCCAATCAGAAAATAGGAAATCTCCGGATCTGCAAAACGCAAAGCCGCCGTAGGAGCAAAGGGGAAGCCCTTTCCCCAATTCTGAACCCTAATTTTGGGTAGGGAGGAGCCTGACACGTGTCGAGCTCCCATTGGGCGCGTCCTCCTCTTGTCAAAGCTAGTCAATAAGCCTTCTCTGGTCAAAGTTTGGTCAGCTGAGGGGCTTTCTTGCAATTTCAGAAACTCAGAAGGGGCTAAAGTGCAGATAGAGGAAATTTCAGGGCATTTGTGCAATTTTGGAAATTCGAAAAAGCTAAAAGATAAAATTCAGTTGTTGAATTAAATTAATTTGGGAATATGAACCGAAAATATCTTCCAAATAATGTTATAATTATCTAAATCTTTTAGTTATTTGGAAGATATAAGATAAAAGATTCTATCAACTGAATACTCAGAGTCCAAGCCCAATCAAGCCCTATATAAAGAGACCCAGGGACTTCACTTAATTCATTCATTCTCTCATACTCCTCTCACTTTTCTTTCATCTTGTATTCAACTCCATTCATGGAGAGCTAAGCATCTAGGGCTATTCTGCTGTATTTCCATTATGGATTCTGAGGTTAGATTGAGTTAATGCAATTGTTTACTTTGGTTATTGATTTTCTCTCTATGTCTTTCATCTCTCTATCTTGTTAAAAGCAAAGATTTTTGCATCATAATGTGTTTGAATTTACATGCATATTGATTATATGAGTTTTAGGGTTTCTAGGTTTAAATTGAGAATCTACTTTGATTTCACTTAGGAACTTTCATATGATTAAATGGTTTTTAGTATTAATTGAGAATGTACTTTGATTGATTAGTAATAATTTCAACTATAATCAATTGAGAATTTACTTTGATTGATTAGTTTTTAATTTGGTTAGGAGATTTAAGAATAGACATGATTAAACACAATAGAATTTGATTGAGAATGTACTTTGGTTGAATGTATTGTGAATAATCTAGAAAGGTTTTGCATTTGATTGAGAATTTACTTTGGTTAAATGCATGATCGCCCTCAAATTAATTAAGAATGAACTTTAATTAATTTGAAACTTAAATAATAATAAATTGAACAATTATCCGTGAATAACCGATGATGAATCTATCTTGGAAAAGCAGTGGAATTAGCCTATTTCATCGTAATTGTTTTTAAGTTTCTTATTTATTCTTTAAACACTCTTCAATCATTACTTTTATTCATAAGCATTGCATAGCATTCGTAAAAGTCACAAATATTCAAAAGCAATTTCGTGTTCGTTGGGAGACGACTCAAGGTTACTTCAACCCTGTCTACTTTCTTGAATACTACTTGGCAATACTGAAGTTGCCTTGAAAAGTAGTATTAATTTGATAGCTTCAACGACAGCGTATCACTTGGGCCTAATTTTCTGTAATTTTACGAATAGCATATAAGCTTTAGGTGTTCCTAGGGTTTGTATCTTTGGCTGGGAGGAAGCAGAAACACACTTTTCACCCCTTGGGGGTAGATTGGGAGATGGTGACAGCTCTCCTCTTCTCTTTCTAGGGTTTTTCTATCTCTTCCATTCTTTCATTATTGTTCATCTAGTTTCACCATGAATATGATGAACTAAACCTTGTATGGTTGTTGGGGAACCAATGTAGTCTTGTGAAACTCTCATATATGGAATTTGTGTTTTAACATCTTATTTTAAGATACATGTTTTCTTTCATCATTAGTTAGGGTTTTTCCTCTTTGCTTAAAGTTTGCTTTCTTTAACTCATTCAATGCCATGATTATTGATTTTGTCGATATGGGAACGTACGGGGAAATCTAGATCCGGGGAAATCTAGATCCGGGGAAATTCTCCCAATAGCATATTTCCTAGACATAGGAATATGAGGGTTGGTTGCCGTTAAGCTTCTGCACTTCAGAATTAATTATTAGGAATGCTAGGAATTGTATGAACTCGTAATTAAGAATAGGCCTTCTTGTAAGGTGATTTAGAGAGTGGCATTAACAATTGATGAAAAGAATGATGAATTCCTAAAGTATATGAGAGTGGATAAGATGAAATTGATAACCCCAACAACATATTCATCCATTTAATTCATTAAAGTGTTTGTATTCCTCTTTTCCATTGATCAAATTCATGCATACATGTTTAATTATTGTCTTTTGCATTTAAACCCTACAATCAATTGTTAACAAGTCTTAAATAATCAACAAATCATATAGCTAACTAGGCCGTGAGTCCTTTGGGAAAACGATACTTGGTCTTACCTAGTTTTATTACTTGATACGATTCGGTCATACTTGCTGAGGGTTAAACAAGTTTGTGGTGCCGTTTTTCGGTGTTCATAAATTTGTCATCAAGTTTTTTGCGCTGTTGTCGGGGACTCGTGGTTTAACTAGTTTATTTGTGTGATTATTGATTATCTTTGACTTGAATTTTGAATTTTGAAATTTGAATTTCTGTTTTTATTTTCTGTTTCTATTTTTCGGTTTTTATTTTATTTTATTTTATTTTATTTTATTTTATTTTATTTTATTTTCTATTTTTATTTTTTTCGGTTATTATTTTATTTTATTTTATTTTTTTGTTTTCCTTTTTTTTTATTTTTTTGTTTTTTTTTTTATTTTTTTATTTTTTTTTGTTTTTTTTTATCTTCTTATCTCTTATTTTATATCTTCTCTATCTTTTTGTGATAACAAATATTTTCTAGAGTTTTGTGCCTAATGCTTGTAGGATGTAATTCGGACAAGAATTTAACTATATGGGCACTCAATTCTACCAAAGTAATCTCAACCACTGGTGGGAACCTCATTCAAGCATGGATCAAAGTCAATTTTGGCAAGCTGCCGGACAATTTGAGAATCAACCACAACAACAATGGCAACAACAACCCTCTCTATCGGACAGAAGGCCAACATTGGAGGACACACTTCAACAGTTTTTGCAGGTGTCCAACTCCACTCAGAAAAACATTGAAGCATCATGTAAAAGGATGGAGATGAACCTTCGTTACATTAGTCAAAGATTGAACGATTTTAAGGTTAATACTGAAGTTAACCCTAAGGAGGAAGGTGAAGCCATTGCCACTGAAAGTAACAAGATTTTTTATGAGAAAAAAATAGGGAGAGATGAGGAAAAGATAGAGAGAAAAGAAAAAGAAGAGTTGAGTGAGAAAGATAAAGATGAAGAAAAAGAAAAAGAAGTGGTTGAGAGAGAAGAGAGAAAGAAAATTTGTGTGAAAATAAAGAAGTTGAGAAGAAAAAGAGAAGGGAAGAAAAAAATAAGAGAAAAGAAAAAGAGAAAATTTAGGGAGAAGAAAAGTAAGAAAAAGATGAGAGGAAAGAAGAAGGAATCATATGAAAAACCCCATCCTCATCTAAAGAAGTACCATAGGAAGGAAAATAAATTTAAGTGCTTTATGGAAATCTTCAAGAAATTGGAGATTAAAGTTCCTATGATTGAGACACTACAACAGGTTCCTGGTTTTATTAAATTTCTGAAGAAGTTCAGTAGAAAGAAGAATAAGAAGATGGAACATCAGCTTTATTGGGTCAAGCTAGTGACGTTAAAAGAGCGCTTGCTGGGAAGCAACCCAGTGATTTAAAAACTTTTAATTTTTGGTTTGGTGATGTAATTTTGAACTTTTGGGTATTTTTATTATAAGTTTGTTACAGGGTTTACATCTACTGATGGATGTTAGGCGGAAAAGTATCTACTGAAGGATACTGTGTTTGTATACACCCACTGATGGGTGTTGGTAAGAAAGATTTGCATCTACTGAAGGGTGCTGAAGGATTTTGGGTCAGGCTCGTGACGTTAAACAAGCGCTACCTGGGAGGCAACCTAGTTGATTGATTTTATCTGTATTGTTTGTTTTGATTATGCTTTAGTTGCATGATAGGGATTGAATGTTTGAGTGATCTGAGAACTTAATTGCAGGAGCAAGTGAGGGGCATGAGTAGAAGGCACCTAGGGTAAGCTAGGAAGAAGAAAAGCACAACACGAAAGTGCCGCTGAGCGGTGGTATCGTAAAATGGGCTTAGGTTTCCCCTTAGCGGAACCCGAGCCCATTAGGGTATTTTTATACCCTAAGTCACGCTTTGGCCTCTATTTTCAGATTCTTCTCCGCACACACACTCCTAAACACTTTTCCAAAGGTTTTCTACATTTTTCCTTTCATTCCTCTTTAGAAAATCTCCCTTCCACTCACTTTCTCACTAGTTTTCCATCTAAGTTTGGGGTTGGGAGAGAGCATCATTGATGGGGTTGAGTTTTTCAAAGCACTAGAGTTGGATTTGTTTTATCAATCACTTTTGTTTTTAGAATAGGATTTGATGTACTCAATTGGAAACTTTGTCTGTTATGATGGTTTGCTTATGATTGTGATTGTTTGATAAGTAATGCTTGATGATGCCTTGATATGGATTGATGTTGAGATGTGCACATTATATGCTTATACAGGTGGTTCACAAGCATGGTGAACAAATGCAAGATGTTGTGATTGTGATTATGATTCTAAGCAGGATGTTATATGTGGAATGTGAATGAGCTTATATGTGAGATTTTGAGCTCTAGAGTTGTTATTGTTGAATACTATTACTGCGAAAGCATGAATGATTTTGCCCAGGTTTTCTATGATTGAATTACTTTCTTGTTTATATCATATGATCAAGCCCATTTGTTGGTAACCCTTGTATTAGCCAACTTCACGAAATTAGCCACTAAAAGAGAACACTTTGTGTTCTATCCTTTGAACCCTTAGCCTTGAACATGATTTGAAAACCCTTGTTGAAAAGCTTTACCTTGAGTTAAGTAGAAAATATTTGGTGGTATTGATAAATGTTCAAGTTTGGGGTTGTTGAAAAATAGAAAGGGAAATTGAAAGCATTGAGCTAAGAGCTAAGAAGTAAGTATGTGAAAAGCGAAAGAAAAAGAGAAAGAAAAGAAAAGAAAAAGCAAAGCTCAATGCAAAGGAAAGTTGGAAAAAGTAAGAATGATTGTGTTTATATGATTCTCTTAACTCAAGGGTATTGTGATCTAGAAAAACCAATTTTCTTGTTAGCCCAGCCACATTATAAGCCATAGAAAAGTCCTAGTGATGATGCATGCTTGTGAATTTATTTGATTGTGGTTAAACGGAAGGCAAAGTCAATTCATGTGACATTGTGATAGTAGAGTGAATGAGTGATTACCTCTTATACACTTGTGTTTGAGTGAAACACTTTACTTAGTGAGGAAATATTCCATGAGCACATGAACATCCATGCTTAGTTGATTGATCATTCATGAAAAATAGCGTTTGTTGGATATTAAGTGACTTTGTGAACACTAAAGCATGTGTATGTCTTGATTGAAGTCTTTGTCATGAGCTTAATTGAAGTTTGTACTTATCTTGAAAAGAGAATTTTTGAATGAGTGAACCATTGTACGGATTGGTAGAAGATTGAGTTACATCTTGTTTGCTTGAGCACAAGCAAAGTTCTAAGTTTAGGGTTGTGATAACAGTTGAAAAATTGTTATTTTCATGCTTAAAATTGATACTAAAAGCAACCTTTAACACTTAGAAACTAGCTTGAAATCATGTTTTTGGTCATATTTTTAGAAATAAGAGAGCTGGATAGGTTTATGCTTGATTTCAGTTTTTATGCAGGTTTTAAGGTGAATTTGGTGAAAGAAGCGAAGAAGGATAGAGATGGAATCAGAAAAGACATAAAAAAGTGCAAAAGGAGAAGTCGCAACTACCGCTCAGCAGTAGTTTACCGCTGAACGGCACTCAGGAACTCACGTTGGATCCGCTGAGGGGTGAAAATGTCGCTAAGGGGGAAGAATCAACTCACGCACTTACCGTTGAGCGGTAGTTTACCGCTGAGCGGCACTATTTTGGGCTTAGGCCTAATTTTCTGTAATTTTACAAATAGTATATAAGCTTTAGGTGTTCCTAGGGTTTGTATCTTTGGCTGGGAGGAAACAGAAACACACTTTTCACCCCTTGGGGGTAGATTGGGAGATGGTGACAACTCTCCTCTTCTCTTTCTAGGGTTTTTCTATCTCTTCCATTCTTTCATTATTGTTCATCTAGTTTCACCATGAATATGGTGAACTAAACCTTGTATGGTTGTTGGGGAATCAATGTAGTCTTGTGAAACTCTCATATATGGAATTTGTGTTTTAACATCTTATTTTAAGATACATGTTTTCTTTCATCATTAGTTAGGGTTTTTCCTCTGTGCTTAAAGCTTGCTTTGTTTAACTCATTCAATGCCATGATTATTGATTTTGTCGATATGGGAACGTACGGGGAAAAGAATGATGAATTCCTAAAGTATATGAGAGTGGATAAGATGAAATTGATAACCCCAACAACATATTCATCCATCTAATTCATTAAATTGTTTGTATTCCTCGTTTCCATTGATCAAATTCATGCATACATGTTTAATTATTGTCTTTTGCATTTAAACCCTACAATCAATTATTAACAAGTCTTAAATAATCAACAAATCATATAGCTAACTAGGCCGTGAGTCCTTTGGGAAAACGATACTTGGTCTTACCTAGTTTTATTACTTGATACGATTCGGTCATACTTGCCGAGGGTTAAACAAGTTTGTGGCGCCGTTTTTCGGTGTTCATAAATTTGTCATCAGTAGCTTATAGCGCTTGATGAAGAAAAGGCATCTATTAAATACAACAACTAATGAAATGAAATAATATTTCAAGACTAAGCTCTTCCATAGACAATGGTTAGCTGCTCTCATCTCCCAAAGGGGGATCATCTAATATCAATAAATGTAGGAAAGAATTCTAGAAGAAAGAATCAACTCAAACACTACGACATCAACGAAAGTAAGATTCTTACATGTAGCAATAGTAGGAATGTGTTGAATTCTCAAGATATTATATCTCGCAATGCATCTAGTACATGCTTTATAAGTGTCTAATGTTTAACGTCTAAGACATATAGTCTTATGACACATACTATAACATTTTCTAAGACATATCGTTTATCGACACTGCATACATGCATGACATTGTCTAGTGCTAAGCCTAGATTAGTTGGCCCAATTAAAACTATCCAGGTTAGAGAAAAATTCAAAAGTGCCAGATAAGAAAAATTGTATACATGGCATTAAATATGTCATGATTCCCCTTAATGCATGATGGTTAGCATTCCAAGAAATCATTTTAATCCCTCACACAGACAACCGCCAGGAACCTCAAATGTTTTCATGTTTCCTAAGTCATTCCAAATTCTCTCTCAAACATTCGTCTCTCAAAATCCCTAATTCACCAAAACTCTCCCTCAAAGAAAACTTTCATCCACTGCCATGGTCGCTATACAAGAAGTTACTTTCTTTATCAATGAGGTGTATGAAGTTGTAACAAGAGTCTCAACCGTTCACGCCACCAAAGAAAAACCCATAAGGCTATATCTTGAGCACTAAGTGGTTCTCAAGGATCTCCGAGCATATGGCTACGATATTCTCTATGATGCTTACATATATGGCATAACAATCTTCTTTAAGTTGGATACTCCCATACTACATCAATTGGTAAGGCAGTTTTGGAAAAATGCGCAAATGTGATCTAACGACCTTGTATCTGAGGTCATTAGACAAAAAGTGGATGTTAACATTGAGACTATAGTTGTTCTTATCAGATGCCCGAGCTTCGACTATTACTACTTCGAGGGCTGGGATATATGTTGGCCAAGGAACCGTTGAATGCACCCTCTATGGTGTAAAGTTCAAAAAGAAGTATGTTGGCCATGAAATAATCTATAAAGAGTTGTGCTCATATGCAAAGATTCTCCAACACATCTACTCCAAGACATTTCTACACAAAAGCAACCCTAGAGACAATGTAACTAAGCTGGGTAGACTTTCTATCAATCATTTAATGATTGGGTTGTCATTCAACTTGCCACACCTCATCTTCAGCCATTACATTTAGTCAATTATATACCTAGATAAGGAGAGGATCAATTGCTACTACTCCTCGTTGGTGTATAGGCTACTTATTAACGGTTGAAAATACTATTATCTGTGATTCAATTTTGATATTAAATCAATCCTTTTTTATTTAGAAGCTTGCTTGAACTCATGTTTTTAGTTTAGTTTTATGAATAAGTGAGTAGAGGGTATACTTGATGATTTTATCACTAAATTCCCTTGATTTTGTAGGTTATTGGAATGATTTAAAAGAGGAGTTAGAGTACCAAGGAGTTGGAATGAAGAAAAAGAGAAAAAGACACAGTGTAGAAAAGTCAAGCTGGAGTTGAGCGCCAGAAAGGGGCCTTGAGCACCAGCCAGTAAGGGTTGAGCTCCAAAAAGGGGGGTAGAGCGCCAGTTTCATTTATAGCACAAAGCTTGAACGCCCTTTTAGGGGCGTTGAGCGCTAGTTTTCTCGCAGTTTCGCCTTGGCGTCCTAAGTTGGGGCGATGAGCACCAACGACGTTGGCCCATGATCCAATTTAGCTGTATATAAGAACTTGGCGTCCTAGAGGGAGTATCTTTTGACAGAATTGACACAAATTCAAATTTTTCCAACTCTCTGGAGGCAGAAGTGATGTGGAAGCTCTCTTCTTCGGTTTTTAAGGTTTATCTTTCATTCTCATTCCATTGTTCATCTAGTTTCTCCATGACAAGGGGGAACTAAATTCAATTTGTTGTTGGGGGATGATGTAACCTTGTGAACTCTCATGTATTTGAATTGGTTTTAATTGATATTTTCTTCTATGGTTGTTATGTTTAACTCATTCATGACATGATCATTGGTTTTCGTGATATGGAGACACACGGGGAAACCTAGATCTAAAGAATTGCTCCCAAAAGCAGTATTCCTTAGACATAGGTATATGAGTTTTGGTTATCTTAAGCTTCTAATCGTAATGCAGAATTAATTACTAGAGATACAAGACATTGTGATATAGTAATTAAGGATAGGCTTTCTTCACCGAGACATCGGGTTTTAAGTAATTTAGAAAGTGATATTAACATTAATGAAGAAGATGAATTCATATATGCATAAGAGTAAACTAAATGAAATCTAAACCCCAACAATATATTCATCTCATATTTTCAATATCATCCATTCATCTTTGTGTTTTTCTTCAATTGATCGAAAGTGCATTCATATTTACTTTCTTGTTTTTGCATTCAAAACCCTAAATTGTTCTTCAAAGTCTTAATTAGTTAAGTAATTACATATGATTGTTTAGTGTCGTGAGTCTCTTGGGAAATGGTACTTGGTCTTACCAATTATTATTACTTGATACGATTCGGTACACTTGCCGAGGTCTAAACAAGCATCTACTGTCTCCAAATTTCCTTGCTTTAGTAAGGAACGACATACTACCGAGTGGTGTTTCACGAGGCCAAAAATTCGATATCAATAACGTGAGGCAGATGTAGCTAAAGATGAAGAAATTAAACAAAGTACCTCCACTCAACATTAACAAGATGGCCAACGTTAGAAAGAGCACATTGGCTCTTCCCCTATTGAAACCAGAAAGAAGGAGACACTCAAAGTTGCAAGTCTCTCCAAGGTGTTGTAAATAGTGAAGCTAGAATTGAAGTATCGTCATATTAGACGAGATTGTAGAGTGGAGAGGTTGAGAAAAAGAAACAGCATCTAAAGCTCAACAGTCTCCAACAACGTCTGTTACAGCATCGACTAGTGAACAATCCACCACTCTTGCACACATGATTATAACATATAAGGGTGGAGTATCCACTAAACAACCTCGACTATCTACATCGAAGGCAAAGAAGTTCAAGAAGATGAAGATGCCTTCTCCCACCATGGAACGTCCTAAATAGTCTAACAAATGTGATAATAGACTCATTATCAAGGAGCTCTAGAAGTGCGCCAAAGCATCCAAGAACACTTATATTTCCAAAGAAGTAACTATTGTTGAGCCCCCTCTTAAATAGTGTCTAAGGAAATCCCATCGAGCATTCCTGTAATAAAGTGTGTTATTCATGATAGACAATATCAGGAGCCCCATGTCCAAGGTGTCCCTTGTAGCGGTCAATCATCCTGAATTACACCTATTGTTGGAGTTCTACAAGCAAATGTTATTTTTGTTGCTCAATCAAAACAAAGCACCTCTCAAATGCTTCAAGAAAGTATTCATGGTGCTTGATATAATTGCACCTCATCTACTAGCTATTGACAAGAGGCCACTAAAGATGAAGAAGGTTGAAGCCATTAAGGATGTCTTCCTAGCTCCTACACAACCTATCTTGACAAATCTAAGGAAGACATGGTTAAACTCGAACTAGTCAGGTTGACTAGGGGAACCAAGAGTGGTTGATAATACTCGTTATATATTAGGAGTGGTTTGTACTCATTTGTAATCTTTGAAAAAGATTAGTGGAACTCCTTAAGAGGTCTTAAGGGAAACTAGACGTAGCTTAGGTTGAGTGAACCAATATAAAAATACTTGTTTTTTTATTCTCTTGTTAAAATGTTTTTTTCTAAATGCATTATTGAAAGCACACACATTTAACAACTATTGTAGACCATCCAACTCCTACAATAGTTATTAAGCATTGAATTACGAAAGAGTTTAAAACACTATTCAAAACACCTCTTCCTCTCTTCCTAGTGTTTTCTTGTGTTTCATACAAGAATAAAGTGTATATATTACTTGATAATTTTTTTAACAAAAAAGTATCTATGTAATAAATGATTTTATAGTAGTGAGAGGATTACATGTTTTAAAGTTAAGTAAATGTCTTTCTTTTGGCTCATCTATCCAAAGGTCCTTAGGATTGACTTATTATCTTTATCCAAAAGAATATAATTATCATTCTCTACCACATTCATCACGTGACAATACTCAACTATTTCCATCATAGACAATATTTTTTGTTTCGGTAGATACTTTTGGGACCGAGAGACTAACCTGCTGACGTGTCTGGGCCGCTCGCTCGCTTCCAAACTCCTACTGTTGGACGATCGGTGTTGGCGCAAACCGATCGGTCTCCTTCTTGACAAGGGTGGATGTACCTGCAAAAGATACTCCGACGCTCAAATTAGGCATGTGATTTGAAGAGCCTCGGCTCTTGGTTGAATATTTAATGAATGATTATCACTATTGAGTATTTGAGAGTAGCCTAGAGTGAATAATGCGTAAGTAGAACGTACCTGGTTTTCGGCCCTAGCTTTGTATTTATAATTGACCTTATGGATCCTGAGCTGATATAAGCCCAATAAAATATAAACAGAATAAGATATAAACAGATTACCTGAAAATCTGGTTGGTTGTTCATAAATACCTTAACCGCTTAAAATATCTAAGATATTTTATCCAATAAATATCTTACTATACATTAAAGCAATTATAAGCTTAATTGAGCTATTGTAAGTAAGTCACAAATAATACATTAATCGAAAGGTAAGACTTTTCTTTTGTTAATAAACATTCTTAAGGGGACCTTTGTATCTTGTGTGTTGCTTTTTTCTCCTTCGTGTTAATGATTTTCAATATGTGTATGAATTTTTCCCAACAACTTCCATTGTTATGCTCAACATGCATAGCAAAGGACATTTTTCTTTATTTGCAACTTTTTTGTGTTTCTGACAACATTAAAACAAGCATTGAAACTTAGAAGTTAGATGTGGTTGTCATAATCATCTTTGGGAAGTGTTAGTTAAGTTTTCTCAAGGTAGACAATTTTACACTTAGTCAAATGCACCTTATGATGACTACATGTTGGCGCTGCCTACCGACTTAAAATTATGTCTTGTGCTTCATAATATTTGTTTGGTTGTTTTTTACTTATGCCTAATGCTTGATTGGACTTGCATATATTCCTTTCGAACTTGTGTTTCATGCTTCATTGGACTTGCAACTATTCTTTGTACTTACATCTAACACTATCTATTATGTGTACTTGCATTCAACTTCTTTGTAGACTTCTTATACTTTTTGTGCTTGTGCCCAATACTTCGTTGTAGCCTTTGTCCATTCTTTATATTTGTTTAATTACATTTCACACTTCTTTCACCTAATCTTCTTGTGTTTTCCTCTTCAAATGAAACCTTATTTTAAATTGAATATGCATTTAATTTCATTTTTAAATTATATTTCTCTCATCACTTAGTCTTATAAGCTTTATAAATTTATTATGCTCAAATGTAACTATCCCAAAAATAAAGTTGATCTATCCATAGAGTTTTTACATTCCAAGTATTAGTTTCTATTATTTTCTTTGGTTAGTTTCATTTTTCTTTGTATGCTAACCTTCTTTATTTTCATGGTAAGTTTGAGTCTTTTATAAGACTATTTGCTGATAAATGGTCCAAACGACATACCCTGATCATAATTTTGTTATTTGTAGGAACAATTAGTGTCTTTGATATGTGGAGCTGTTTGGGGTTCTTTAAGATCGTCTAGTCTTCTAATAATTAGTGTCCTTCTATTCATTTATGTTTGATAGATTGTGAGATTGAAACTTGGTTAAATCTATTACAAATTGAGATGATTGTTGAATGATGTTTGTATCTTAATGAGTAAAGGTTTACTTATTGATGAATATTGTTGTGTATGCTTGTGAATTGATAATTTTTTGGACTTTGATGTTGCTAATTGGAGTTTAATTAGATAGAAAAACTTATGTAGAATTGACAGTAGTGAAATGGAGCGTTGTTGGGTTGATTTTCAGTCTAAATTTGGGTTAGGTGAATTTCTAGAGGAGCGACTTTAGAAAGATTATTGATGTTTGAAATCTATTTTAGGCCATTTAAACTTATCTAGAACCTTAGTTAACCAAAAATCTAATGTTGAATGGAAAAGTAGTTAATAAGTATAATTATAAGCTAGTTTTGGTCTAAAAATGGCGTTTTGATTGGCGAGGTTTTGAGATAAGGGTTGTACACGGAAAACTGAATTTTTAGGCTATTTAAAACTTGTTTGGACTATTAGTTCATTGAAATATGGTTGGTTTGTAAAAATATGATATCTTAGCTTTTGGTGTGTTGATATGAGTTGGTGCAACTACATTCTGGCCAAAAGATCAAAATGGCATCTTCTTTTGAGTATAAACATGTTTTTGAATCAATCTAAGGTCAAGGATACTAATTTTGGTCATTTGGACGAGTCTTAGGTGCAACCAAACTAGAAAAATCATGTTAACGTCAAAATTGATAGGGATACTCGATTATCTTACTTGATAATCGATATTTCAGTTAGAATTCTATCTTTTCTTCAAAATTCTCTGGAATAATATATTATCACATATGATAATCGATTATTTCAGTCAAAGGTCTCTTTTTGCATGATTTTTTTTCTTAGGAATAATTGATTATCATGTGTGATAATCAATTATCTTTTAAAAAAAACTCGAAATTTAATTTTTTTGTTGGCACCCTGTATGCAGGTTTGTTTATTTCGTTTTCTTCTTTTCTGTTTCTTATGGATGGAAATGAAATGATAATGTAAGGCTTGTTTAGTAATATCAATGAAATTTTTTTTATGAGGTTTTATGAATGAAGTTATGAATGTTTTCAAGTATGGTTTGAAAAGAGTTTCTAAGGTGAAATTCTTGATAGTTGTTTCAAGTAGTGCATATATTATTGTAGGAGCTTAGTCTTGGGAGTTATCCTAACACTCTACTAGTAATCAATTCTCAAGTAGTGAGGGTGAGGCATGTGGTGAGAGTAGTAGGAGGTCCTAGTCTAGGGGCTTTACCTTGGCCTAAGACGTTGTTTAACAGACTAACATCTTGTGGTAGCTTAGGGTGGGCCACCTTTTCCACCACTACAAGTGTACAACCCGCTATAGCTCGATAATACCACATGGATCTAGATGGTCAACTCTAAAATTTATCTATATGCTTAGGTTGTTTTGGTTTGAAAGTAAAATGTATTGTATGTTGAATTATAATTGCACGACTTGAATTTCTTTTATAATAATAGCAAAACACACCGGAAAGTGAAATAATGGACCCTAATCGCGTTCTCTAATTCGCACATTGATGAGTGCATATTTATGCCCACATTTATGTTTGAGAATTCAAATTTTTAATGAGATTCTTGTGCTTAAATAATTGATATAAAGTGAATTTGTGACGATTGGAATTGTTGAATTTGGGAATTAAAGAGACGCAAAAAGTGAATTTTAGCGCATAAATTATTCTTGGATGTTCTAATGTTTATTTGTGCAGCTGAAACTAAAATTTTATTGGTCCAAAGTTAAAAAATAAGGCCCAAAATTAGAATTTTGAGGAGAGAATTAAAAACAGCTGAAACACCCATGGTGTTTAATTAATACACTCCTCTTTTCTACAAATGGCCCAAAACTAAGCCCAATAGGAACCCTTTTCTGCCACACCCCAAAATTTCCCTACCTACACCACTCCTAAATCAAACCCACCAGATGCTGCCATGTTAGTAATCCTTGCATTCACCCAATGAGAGAGTGGCACATGAGTAGCCTTGCCACATCGCATGCCATGTCATCACCATCTTTTCTAATAGAGAAACCCTAATTCCCAACCCTAGTCGCCAATGCTGCAAGTCACAGTCGGTCAGACCACCATCTGCATGGCAGCCACTAGGGAGCTCGCTGCCACTGCCTTATTTTCGCCAGAAACCCTCGCGCCACCACCAAAGCATCTTCTCCCTTTTGCCTTGCCACCGTTCATCTTCTCCATCCACCATCGCTGGAGCTCCGTAAGCTTCCTCCTGCGCAGAACATCATCGCCTTCGTGCAACGATAGCAACATCTACGTCACCTTCATCGTCCTACACCGTCAAAGTCGTTGCTGCCAGCATCTCAAACCTACAAATCCAAAAACCTAGAAAGCCAATCTAGAAAACACAGAGAAAACCAAGCCATCGCGACAAAACCCAATCGTGATCTTCATCGCGCCTCTCCTCGCGAGTTCATTCAATCTCGAACCACCATCATCTTCTCCTCCCTCCCGTCTCCACCATCTTTGTAAACCTGCAGAAGAATAGATCTGCAAAAAACCCAAATCGCGAGTGTTGCAATGGACCCTGAATTGCGCCGTCACTGCCATGAACTTCTTTTCCATAGATCGCGACGCAAACACTACAAGAAACCACTTCGCAGTTTGAGTGGAGCCACCATGATAGCAATGGTAGTGCCTCCATGACCGAGAGTTGTGAAACCATTTCCCTTCGTGTGACTTTGCGGCGCAAGTAGGGTTCACCCCCATCCTCTCCACAGCGGCGCAGGAAGCTTTTTCCCCTTTCCCCCATTTCTAAAACCCTAATTTTGGGTGGGGAAGGGGCTGACACGTGTCAAGATCCCATTGGCGCATCATTCTTGAGTCAAAGCTAGTTAATGCTGTTTGAATCTGATCAAGGTTGGTCAACTGAATTCAGCTCACAGTGACAACTCAATTTAATTTTAACCTGTTAATTCAATTTAACGATAGGGACCCAAATACACTTATTTTTTCATATTTAGAAACTCAATTAAGACAAAAAAAAAAAAAGAAAAGAAAGAAACTTATTTTAGAAAATCCAACCTAAATAGAAATTATAAAATGATTAAACCTAAAAGATTTATAAAAACTAGAGCCGGACAAAAATGACTAAATATACTAAACTATAATTAACTATATTATAACGAAAAAAAAATTGAATTACTTTGTATAATAATTGAATTGTACTGTTTTAGAGTTAAACTCGTAAATCAAATATATAATTACATGAGTTTGTTTGTTTATATAGATCAAAAACTCTATTTCTAAAAATATTTCTGTTTTATCGTGACATGAAATGTTTTTATTTTGTCACTTATCCTAATTTAATGTAAAGGTTTAGAATATTTTAAAATTATTTTTATTTACTTATTTTAAAGGAAAGAAAGTCATCATTTCATTTATATATACATATGGATTTGTTAACTTATATAATTTCTGTACTAAATTTTAGTTAATCTCTTATATTAAATTTTAATTGACAAAAATATTTTTATTTATAAAAGTTTTTAATCATTTTTATTTTTAATTTAAAATAAAAAATCAAAAAATTACTCACATAAATTAATATAGTTGATAAATATATATATATATATATATATATATATATATATATATATATATATATATATATATATATATATATATATATATATGAAATAGTATTATGTTTTATAACTGTTTTATAATACACACATTTTTATCTTTTTATTTTTACAAATATAATTAATTTTATTAATTTAAAAAATAATTACTTGTTCTTATAATATAATTACGATATAATAAAATTTAGTTTTATTTTGTAAATATACAATATAAATTTAATAACATTATTTTATTTTAATAATTATTATTATAATAGTTAACTTTTTGAAGGACTTTAAGAGAACGTTTATTTATTTATTCATATTACAGATTATATATATATATATATATATATATATATATATATATATATATTATAGTAATAATTTTTATCATTTTACATATTAATTCATATATTATTATTAAATCTAATATTTTTCAATATATATTAATTTATATAGCTTACTTAAAATTAAAATATTTAAGACATTTAAAATTGAAGTTAAAAGCACAAATGAGAAGAGATGTGATATTTTTTTTAAACTATAAAATACAAAAAACAAATGCAATATAAGAAGTAAAAGATAATCTATTAAAATATTAGTAGGCGTAAAAAGTGGAAAATGAGTCTCCTTTTATATATATTTCAACATATTTAAGATATAAAATAAAAAATGACTAAAAAGATTAAATAATAAAATTTAGTAACAATTTGAGTAAATTAAAAGTGTAGTAAATTATGGGAGAGAAATAAGTGGATAGCATTTCAATTGAAAGAAAAAAAAAAACAAAAAATGTAAAACCCTAACCGCTACCTATTCCCAAGTCCAAAAACCCTTCTTCTTTCTCCCCTCTCTGTGTCAGCAAACTTCCATTGCCACCAATGCCTCAACCCAGAGCAACGCGGTTCCTCCTCCTCCTGTCCCGCCGCACCCCAACCCGGAACCGTCCTCCTCCTCCCTACCACCAGCGCCACCACCTCCGAACCATCTTTGATGGCACATTCAAGCCCGTCCGCGACCGCGGCCTGGATCACGCGGTGGAGCGCGAGAAAAGCCTCAAACCCTTGATCTCCCTCAAAACCCTCATCAAACGCGAACCCTCCAAATCCCTCCCTCTTTCACTCATCAAAAGCACCCTCCACTTTCCCTTCCGCCCCATCGAATTCATCCGCAAGTACCCCTCCGTCTTCGAAGAGTTCCTCCCCACTCCCACCATCCTCCTACCCCACATCCGCCTCACACCGGAAACCCTACACCTCGACGCCGAGGAGCAGCTCGTATACCAATCACACCAGTTCAAACACCAATCAGCTGACAGGCTCTTGAAACTCTTGATGATTGCAAGAATCCACAAAATCCCACTGCCACTCATTGAGCACTTGCGGTGGGACCTTGGCCTACCGGATGACTACACCGAGACGGTTGTACCAGAGTTTCCGGACTACTTTCGAGTTGCAGACGGGTTCCTGGAACTCGTCTGCTGGAGCCACGAGCTGGCGGTTTCGGTTATCCAGAACCGAAACAAGAAAGATGAATTTGATGGTCAATTGGTGTTTCCTGTGCAGTTTTCTACTGGTTTTGAGATGGATAAGAAGTATGAGAAGTGGTTGAGGGAGTGGCAGAGGTTGCCTTATGTGTCTCCTTATGAGAATGTGTCTCATTTGTCACCTACCAGTGATGAGTCTGATAGGTGGGTTGTGGGTGTGTTACATGAAATTCTTCATGCTTTTGTTGGGAAGAGAATTGAGAAGGATAGTTTGTTGGAGTTTGGGGAGTGGTTGGGGTTGAGGTCGAGGTTTAAGAGGGCGTTGTCGCAGCATCCGGGGATTTTCTATGTGTCTAGTAAAGTTGGGACCTATACTGTTGTATTGAGAGAGGGATACAAGAGGGGTGCACTGATTGAGGATCATCCGGTGATGAATTTGAGGAATCAGTATGTTCATCTGATGAATAGTGTCAGTGAAGAGGGGAAAGTGGGTAAGGTGGTGCAAGGAAAGGGTGGTGCGCATGAGGCAGAGGCTAAAGCCGTTGAAGTGGGTGAAAGAGAGGGAGAGGGTGAGAGTGATGGGGAGAGTGTGGGGCAGCATGAAGAAGAGGCATGTGAAATTGAGGATGCCAATGAAACCGATGTTGATGATGATGATGATGATGAAAGGAGGTTTTGGAGAGGTAATCAGAAAATTGCTCCTGGTAGAAGGAACAGGGACTTCGGGAAAGTGAAGTTAGATGTTGGCAAGCCTTTTAGGGATTCTGGGAGGGAAAGATCGCATCTTAGAGATTCTGGGAGGGAACGATCTCCTTTGAGAGATTCTGGGAATGAAAGATCACGTTTGAGAGATTCTGGGAGGGAAAGATTGCATCTTGGAGATTCTGGGAGGGAACGATCTCCTATGAGAGATTCTGGGAATGAAAGATCACGTTTGAGAGATTCTGGGAGGGAAAGATTGCATCTTGGAGATTCTGGGAGGAAACGATCTGCTTTGAGAGATTCTGGGAGTGAAAGATCACCTTTGAGAGATTCTGGGAGGGAAAGATCACGTTTGAGAGATTCTGGGAGGGAAAGATCGTCTTTCAGAAATTCTGGAAGCGAAAGATCACCTTTCAGAGATACTCGAATGGAACGATCAACTTTCAGAAATTCTGGAAGGGAAAGGTCGTCTTTGAGCGATTCTGGAAGGGAAAGGTCACCTCTGAGAGATTCTGGGAGGGGAAGGTCACCTCTGAGCTATTCCCGAAGGGAAAAATTACCTTTGGGAGATTCTTGGACTGAAAGGTCGCCTTTGAGAGATTCTCGAAGGGAAAGATCAACCGGGAAGCATACACAGAAAACCGGGGAGAAGAATTCGTTAGAAGTTTCTAAAAGTAGACCAGTGCGAGGTGGGCATGTAAAGAAGTTGAGAACACACAAGGGAAATCATGATCCTCTAAAAGCAGCAGGTCATTAATCATCAAGAAAACCCCCTGTTTTCTGAAGATTCAATTTTTGTTTGCGGAAACTTTCACATATTCTGGTATGTGGTTTCTGCTTTGGTCCTTCCCTGTTATTAGTTTGAAACTTAAGGTTACAATTTTTAAATGTTTTATTCTTGCTGCTGTTCGTGCAATATAATGTTAGGACCTATAGTTTAGTGATGGCCACTTCCTGGGCTATATATGTGACTAGCTTTAGTGGTGTTTTGTAACAGCAAAGAGACGAATGTTATATTGCAAATGTGTTATCTAGGCTACATTTTGTTGGCGTAATTTTTATTTTTAAGGATGTTTCGTGGCTTATCTATTGATTTTAGTTAGAATGGGCAATTGCTTTGTTATTGGTGTAAAGCGCACTATTTTTTAAAGGAGATTCCAAACAGATGTGCATATATTTGATAGCTTGCTTCTGTGGCATTTTTCATTTTTGTTGTTTTATTTTCCTTTTTATTTGTTCTGCAGACTCCCTTCTAAGCTAAATTATAGTTTTGTTCTTATGTTTTATTTCTTATAGGGAGAAAGTTGTTTATCAGAGAAATTACAGAAAAGGGACAGTAAATATTTTTTTAGAATATAAGCAATTCAACAGTTTAAGGATGTTCAGTAAAGGGATTCTTCATTTTAATGGTCAATTGTTCTTGAGGTGCAAGTATCCT
Organism: Vigna umbellata; assembly: GCF_029865625.1. NCBI lineage: Eukaryota > Viridiplantae > Streptophyta > Magnoliopsida > Fabales > Fabaceae > Vigna > Vigna umbellata. The sequence goes on along the minus strand of NC_142168.1, from coordinate 51,381,055 downwards.
TTATTGAGAATTCTATTCTGTTCTTGTACACCCCCTACCAATTTCTTTTTACTCTGGTTATAACTACCATCAATAAAAGAATGTACATGAAAGAGTTTTGAGGATTCTATGCAATAGAATCTGCACCCTCATTCACTGTGATAGGTAATAATTCTTTGAATGTACAATTTCTGTATGTTTCGGTATACACGGATATGCTGATCTGTAAGTTGATTAGGTGTTTCACTGTTAGGAGAGAGGTATGTTATGAAATGTTCCTTGAAGGTTCTGTTCTATTGCACTGTGGATTTAGAATCTGCACCCTCATTCACTGTGACAGGTAATAATTCTTTGAATGTATAACAATTTCTATATGTTTCGGTATACACGGATATGCTGATCTTTAAGTTGATTATGTGTTTCACTGTTAGGAGAGAGGTATGTTATGAAATGTTCCTTGAAGGTTCTGTTCTATTGCACTGTGGATTTAGAATCTGCACCCTCATTCACTGTGATAGGTAATAATTCTTTGAATGTATAACAATTTCTGTATGTTTCTCTTAGGAATAAAAGAAGTTAGTTGTTAGTAGAGAGAGAGTATAAATAATAATAGAATAGGTGGAGAGAGGGGGATCAAATAATTTTTGCCTTTTGGGTAGAGACTGGATCGTTTTCCAGTGGAAGAAGGGAGCTTCCTTGGGGGAGTATTTGTAATTCTGTTTTTCATACTTTACAGAATTAATAACATTCATATTCATAAATTTGCCTTCTTTTGTTGAGTGTGTGTGAGAGGATAATCATCTGTGACGATCCCTGAGTAAAGGAACCTAACAGATTTGGTCCGACCTGTCGGATCTGTATCGGAGGAGCAAACGGAGCGCGGTGAATAAGAATGGAGGAAAGGTTGATTGCGATTGAATCGACAGTAAAAGAGTTGAAAGCAGAGATGAAAGCGATAAATCGTGAATTCAAAGCGTTTGGCCGCGCTCGAGAACGACGAACCAGGAGTCAACATCGGAGCTCCGAAGGAAGATGTGATTCTGTCAATGCTGGATGTGAACAATGACCGCCGGAAAACTAGGAGGAGGAATGGGAAGCTGATAAAGGAGAAGTTCGACGCAGTTGGAGGAAGTGCGTTGAACTACCTACATTTGAAGGTGCGGATCCCATGGGTTGGATTGCACAAGCAGAGAAACTCTTCGACCACCAGAGCGTGACGGAGAGGGAGAAAGATGAAGCTCGTCTATATATGCATAGAGGGAGGTTTAGCGAGCTTTTGTGTCTTTTCGTGTGTACTTGAGAGTTGAGGAGGGTTGATCGACTTCTTGACTAAAGAAGCCTATCATATTCCCTATGAGAAGATATGATGATGATAATAATAAAACTTGTAAAAAATGTTTATTAAAGTTAGTACTTTTGACACTTGTAAATAAATATCTATACTCATCAAAGGTTGATAATAAAGTTACTAATCGATGAATAGAAAACGTCTAAAGACTCTAAGCATTCTGGAGGAAAAATTTTATTGGCCCCACATGAAAAAAGAAGTCCGAAGACATTGTCATAGATGCATTATGTAACATCCCAAAAATACGGTATAACCATATGATAGAATAATTACAATTAATCATAACTCAGATCAGTCTTAACAGTAAAAAGAGCGTACGGTTATGGCCGAACGACCTTACATAGAACTACAACTTAACAGTACCAGATAAGTTATATTTGACCGAACGGTTTACAAAACCAATACCGAACGGTCATACAAAACGAAAGGATAAGGTGACTGAACGACCACCTTACCCTATAACCAAACTACTAGCCGAACGTTCCTACTGCTCGATCTTCACTTCCACTTCTATCAAATTTTCTTCTTCCAGCGCATCTTCCAACAGCGCGTCACCTTCTGCTCACATCCACACGGATGATCATTGCAACGACAAGACGAACATACAAAACGAGACAACACAATAAAACACAGGGTAAGCTTATGTAATTTAATTCGAGTATAAACATACACTTCAAAAAATCAAACGCTTAAGGCCAATTCATCATACGTAACATACAATTCCTAATACTAGACTGACTGTCCGGATGGTATGAATTCCGTGTAGCTACGACGTTCGTGCACCCGGGTGATGTAGTAACTGGAATACTCTCATCAGCTGCCACTCGAGGTTAGTCCGTTCCGTCCAAAGTACCCCTAAGGACTAGGACCTCCTGCCGTTCCCACACATGACCTACCCTCCTCTACGTGAGGACGAGTACTCACGGAACATCAGGATGAACCGCCAGCTAAGCATTACCACATTCATACTTTACAATTTCAATAGTCATCCATGAGTCGTTCCTCCCCGGAACGCTCGTTCAAAAATCACAACGTTTCCTCCATCTCATATACTCTTCATCATTTATTATCCATCATTTTACTTTCATCTTTATCATAAATGTTAAGACCATCAAATACCGAACGTTCAGTCCTCACTAAGAACGAGGATGAACATTGTGGACGAGACCAAGAAGTCGCCCGTTCCAGATCAGAATAAGACCGAGAGAGTTACGATTAGATTTAGGAATAAACCGAGTACTATCATATTCTATATAACGAACGTTATTCACTACGTAAATCAGTTAAATGAACTGACTCTCGTGAGTTCAAACCAATACTCAAAGAATAAATCGAGTATGGAGGCTCTAGGCCGAATCCAATGAATGTAGACACGTCAAGACGTTAACAAACCCTATTTAGAGTAATTCACTCACAGAAATCCAATGCCAGTAAATGACCGAACATGGTAAAGGAAAATTCTACTAAAGTTGGACGAACGCTATTTCACCAAGATTGATTATACAAGAAATGAGTACGAGCGCTTGGTATAAGACCGAGCACTACTCAGTATGAACGCTAGGTGTAAGACCAAGCACTAATAAACTTCTAATAAAAGGTTTGATAGATATATTAAGATACTATTGAAGTGGTGTTTACGAACAACAATAATATACAATTACATAAATATATATATTTTGAGTTTATCACAGTAGACTCAGGCACAACTATGCTTGGCCGAACGTTCAATCATAGTATTACCACACGAGGGCGCTCGTCCTACACTAGGATTTTCTCCAAATGAAAGAATCCCATTTTAACAAGGTTCACCAAGAAAAACCGAACGGTCAATGACCGTTCAATAACGAACGTACTTTATCATGGTAAAAATTTCATATTCAGATCTCATTTATCTTCAACTCATTTTTCAATACATCATTTCATAACCTTATAACTTCACATAAAACATCAATTTACGTACTTCATAAAATCTATATCATGTCAATAAATCATACTCCAAACAAATACTCATATTCACATTCATACAATCCAAACATATCAACCATCACGCATAATATTCATTCAGTCAAGTAACGGACGTTCATACAGTACAACAACATATAAATTAAATTAAATAAGCTTCCCTTACCTCTAGTGTGAACGGACATCTTACAGACTGCAACTCGGCTTGCAAAAACTAAGATTCCTTCTACCCTCAACGCTCAACTACTCTTCGAACCAAAATCAAATAACAAACCAAAAAGGGTTCAGAATTAAATTCAGGACTCATGCAACCAGAGCTTGGTTTGCATGTTTACAAGAACGAACGGTTAAGGGAAAGGAAACTTACCAGTTTCAGAACTCGAAACTGTTCGGTTCAAATTGAAACTTGGGACGCCGGGAGTGCTCCTACGGTGCCTGAACGGTGATCGGAGAGGAGAAAAGGTGAGTTTTGGTAGAGAGAAGGGAGAGTTTCTAGAGAGAAGGAGGAGAAATGGAAGATCAGAGTTTGGGAAGAAGGGTGCATGCAGAGGAGAGTGGGACGGAAGTTTCAGAAACAATCATTTTCTCCCCACGTCCAAACGAGCGTCTGCTGAGCAGACATCTGCCTTCCACTATCTGATTTTCGGATTCTCGTTTCTTGACACCTGGCGTCCGTTCAGAGGGGTTTTGGGTGCGTTTTAAATGAGGTCTGACACATTACATGTCTACAAGTTAAGTCTAGGGGGGTTAAGGCCATTTGGAGTTGATAAGACTTTAAGCATTCTAGAAGAAAATTTTTTTTGGCCCCACATGAGAAAAGAAGTCCACAGACATTGTCATAGATGCATAACATGTCTACAAGTTAACTCTAGGACTATGCCCCATTATTTATATATCCCTCTGTCTATTGCTTCATTCCCTTAGGAAGATATTAGCATGAATTTTATCCTTGGTCCACCCAAGATCATTGTTATCAAACTCGTAAGTTGACTTGTTGACTTGGACAAGTTTACATTCCTAGACTTGGCTTCTGACTTAACTCGGAAGCAAACTCTTTTTCCATGTAAAATTGGTAGAATCGGGCGTGAAATCAATAAGATCGTGTAGAATCACGAGTTTGCAGTGATTTTCCTAGCTTGAAAGGGGAAAAATGAAGAAAAACTAGGTCGTGTTGGGTTTAATGACTTGATTAGGGCTTGTATTGTTGTGCTCCACCACTGTTCTTCATTTTGTTGTGCTCCACCACGGTCTCTCATGCCGCTATGTCTCTCTCTGGCCATCTCATTCGTCATCACCTCGCCTCCTTCATGCTTGCCATCGTGCCTCCTTCGTGCTGGTCATCACGCCTTGTTTGTGATCGCCTTAACACCTTATTTGAGCTTGTCGTTGCGCCTCATTCAGTAACATCTTTTCCTAAGGAAATGATTCATTCTCGAACCTTCACAACTCTTGCCAAGTCATCGCTTCGATTTTTTCACCACACCTACTACCATCAGTCACATCCCCTCAAATTTGACAACCCATCATTCAAACCTCTTTGTCGTTATGCTCCTTGAGGTCGGGGCCTTTTATACTTGTAAGGTTATGGCCAAAGATAACAATTTTTCTTTGCAAAATCAAGCATTCTGACTACCGAACGCCAACACCTCACTTTAACTAATTGACTGGACACTAGCACTCTTTACATGCCCTCAAGACATGAAAAGATTGGGGGACTGGTGTATTGTTTGTTGTCGAAGACCCCTGGTTCTACTAACTACAACCTTTGATTGAGTTACTTAAGACAATGACATGATACCGTTTGTTGGGTACCTAGTGTTGGATAGTTTTTAGCCAATAAGACAACTATTGGATACTCTATGAATGGATCACTTAGTCGAACACCGAATACGGGGTACCGGGTACTACGTTTCCGACACCAAAGACAATATCTACTTTGATAACAACGTTGCTCATTAAGCTAGGGTATCGATATCTCTTCATGTTTGTCGAGGACATTCTCACATTAGATAACTTAGCCAAGAACAAGTTCAGTTTCTCACATGTAAGTTAGTCATTGGGCCTTTGAGCCAATGGGTCCAATGGCCCATTTGAATAGAGGCCCATGGTCTATGGGGTACACCTATAAATATTATTTTAATTGTAGTTTGACCTCACCTTTTGCATTAGTTTAAATTTGACTAGAATCTCTGACTAAGTACTAACTTGAGTGTTGGATGATTTTCTATAGGTACCCCACCATCTGGTAGAGGACGAAGGAGGTTTGGAGGATGGGTATCAGGTAGTGAAGAATTTGTGGTCCAGAAGGATACTTTGCAGGGTATGTTCGGTTTCGCAAGAAGGTTTGGAGGATGGGTATAAGGTAGTGAAGAATTTGTGGTCCAGAAGGAGACTTTGCAGGGTATGTTTGGTTTCGCAAGAACACAATAAAATGGTGAAACTCAAAATGGTAAATGTAATGATCGAGGGAATTGCAGGAAGATAGAAAGAACACTAAAGTAAATTGCAAAAGGGAAAATTACGAAGGAAAGTAAAAAAACTTGTAACATAAATCAAAGAAAGTAATAAACCAAATTGCAACAATCTAATCATTTTTTCTGTTCAAGTGTTTCAAAATGTCTTGATTGTTACACAATTTGTCATGCTTTCGATTGATCGACATTATTGATATGAACTTCCAATAGTAACTTTTGTTATTTAATTTAACATTAACTTTTTCACCCACCTTCTTCACTCTACGGATGTTATGCTTCTTGGTAGTGATGTGCGTTAGGCTTGTCCTTCAACTACCAGTGTGCTTTTGCCTTCACATAGAGTGTTGCTTGCTCCTCTTACCTCATTTTCACTTGGGCGCATATTTGGAGCATTGTAGAGGAAGTGAGATTGGATTGTAGGTAAAGATTTATTCTGCATTTGAGAAATGGTTTATCTAAAGAGCCATCAGATTCTGAAATCCGGAATGGAGAGGTGTTTGAAATTGCAAGCCCCGAAGTACATTGCTGGAATTTTAGGATGGTCTAAGAATCATCTTTCTGGTATATTTTCATGACCAAGATTGACAGGCGGTCTGGTAAAGAGCTCGAGAAGGAGTCCAAATTCCTGAAGAACAGAGATGCTGGTTTTGTGAAGATGATTCCCACTAAGCCCATGGTGGTTGAAACCTCCGAATATCCTTCACTGGTCGTTTTGCTGTGAGAGACAAGTGTCAAATTGTGGCTGTGGGAGTCATCAAAAGCGTGGAGAAGAAGGACCTTACTATAGCTAAGGTCATCAAGGCTGCACAAAAGAAAGGCAACTAAATCGTGCAGATGGTCTATGAAGAAATGTCTGTTGTTATGACTATGATGAATGGTTTCTTGTTGGAGATGCTGCTATTCGGGTAGGGATATTAGTTTTTCGGAGATTATGTACCGAAATCATATCTCCGGTACCCAATACTTTCGAAGAACTTGAGTTGAAGTTTGATGCAGATGATGTTGTTGTCATTTAAATGGTCCAGTAGGCAATGTTACCATTAAGTAGAAATAGTTGCTAGTTGTCGAGAATAGCTGAGAAGTTGCCTAGCACACTGGTTAGCATTATTCTGTAATGCTTGACAATCCTTGCTACTAAAAGGACAAGATGGATTATATTGTGTACAATACTCATAACTCTGGTGAATAGTGCAAATGCAACTTTTGAGTGATTCTGAATTTATATTCAGCTTAACTACTGGTGTCATTTGTCATCTACAGTTTTTGAACTCTGAATAGAATGAGGAACTGGTACCAGTGAACAAATACTTTAACCCAAAGCCTGTTGTTATGTGTCTTCTCTGTTGATGAAAAACTGAAACATCTTACTCTAACCCAAAGTGTTCAACTTTACTTAGTTATTACTATCATGGGAAAGATGGAAATTGAGCCGAAAATAGAAGCCAACTCCAATTTGATATTTTAAGGTGGTTCCCTACCCAATTTAAATTCTTCAAAATGAAATCAGAAATAAGATAGTTTTGGAAAACCCAAATTAAAATTAAAAAAATAAAAGTTGAAACAGATAATTTCAGTCTGTCTGCATGACATTTCTGCTTTCTCCAGAAACCCGACGACTTCAACCACATCTACCGCGTTTCCCTAGTTGACAACCACTGAGCCAAGATGGTATTAAGGCGGTCTTGCATGTATAAAGTTCAACTTTTTAGATTCTATTTTATTAATATATTTCAAATAGGTATTTCATAAACCAAATAAACCAAAAAATATTCCCAATTTTCGGAATAGGTGTTTTAGAAAATATTGTTCAGTTGAAAAATATTTTCTAGAATATTTATTCCAGAAAATAAAAATATATTTTATAATGAGCGTTTTGAATGGTATTTTTAAATTCTGAAAGATATTTTTGAATTCTAAAATTGGCATTTTGGAAATTATTTTTGGTTCTGAAAGATATTTTAGTTTTTTTTAAATACTTTCTAGAATACTTATTCTGAAAGATAAAATATATATTGATTTTGGAAGATATTTCCAGAGTCATGTTTTTCCTGAAATATATTTTTATTTTTCAAAATGAATGTTTTGAAAAATATGAAAATATTTTTAAGAAAACTTATTACAAAATACATAAAAAAATTATACTCTGAAATGATGTTTTAAAAGATATTTCTAAAATAAAAAATATTTTTTAAATCTTATTTTAAAACATTAAAAAAAAGGAAGTGCAGAGAATACACCCATTTTGAAGGTATTTACAATTTTTTATAATTTTCACTAAGAGTAATTTGGGTTTATGAGTTATGGAAGTGCAGGAAGAAATGACCACAAAATATTTCAGGTCCACGTACAACTGAGAAAACATTAAGGTCATACGGAGCAAAGACAAAGCCCACAAAAATACTCTGTACTTTGGCTTTAATCCAACCAAAGCAAAACATTACACTATTGAAGGCCATTTCTTCTTGCACCTCGATGATTTCAATGCATTTAATTCTGAAATATACAATTTAGAATATAATTTTTTTCTATTTTTAGAATATATTTATGATTATATAATTTACAATTCAATTTTTATATTTTGAATTATATAATTTAGAATATGCTTTTTGTATTCTGTATTTAGGAATACAAAAAATTATATTTCAAATTTTGCATTTGAAAATATACTATAAAAATTACATTTTAAATTATAAAATGTAAATTTACATTCCAAATTACAATATTAGAAATACAAAAAATTATGAGGATGCAGGTTGAAATTATGTAATTACATGAAGAAATTGTCCAATGTGAATGAACATGGTCCATGCTGAATTCGTTTTCATTGAGTTATGTCAGTGGTTCAAATTGAAAACAGTTAAAACTGAGTGAAGGATTTTCCAAGTTCAAATGTATTTCATTTAACATTTCACTTTCCACCGTTAAATAAAATTCAAAAATTGAATTTTTGTGATAGTAGGGGTAACATTTGTGTGGGTTTTGATAAGATGCATATGTACCCGTTTTTGTATATACACTAAAATTTTGAACAGAGATTTATTTTTAAAATAAATGTATTTTATTTTTTATAAGAATAATTGAAATCAGATTATAATTTACAACCAACCATAGCTAGATCGACAGGCTTGTGTCTTCTAGTTATTTATTTTTTCTACCATCAAATTTAATATTGCAATTTTTTTTATTGTTTTGTCTTATCTAGATGATTGTCGGGTTGGTTTGGAGGACTATCGGTGTTAGTGTTATAAATGTGGGGTTGTTCTACATTAGTTTAGATGATTGTCGGGTTGGTCTGATCTGGATGATTGTTGGTGTCATGACTGTTGGATTGCTTTGGTGTAGTGTGGAGTGGATGACTGTCGAGCCAGGCTACTCTGGTGTGGTCTAGTGACTGTCGAGTTGATCTAGTCTAATGATTTCCAAACTAGTTGATCTAGTCTAGATAACTTCTAGATTGGTCTGGTTGAATTAAAGATCATTCGAGAAAAATGCAAAAACTTTTTTCATGATGATTGAGATGCACAAAGTTGCAAAAAAAATGGTAGATATATACACTAAAGAGATCCTACATGCAAAGATATGTATGATAGTCAATAAAAAAACAATAAAAATTTATAGGAATATATGAGAAAAACATCTACATCTTCAAAGAAAAAGAGACAAAATTTGGGAGTAAGTAAACTCTATTTTGTTGGTCGAGCTTATATCAATGTTTGTCCTGTAGAGTTTGTTTCCTGTCAAGTTTGCTGAGGTTGTCTCTTGCCGAACTTGCTGAAGTTGTCTCTTGCTGAGCTTGCTGAGGTTATCTCTTGTTGAGCTTTTCTCCACATTTCTCCTATGGAGCTTTTCTTTTGTCCTGTTTGTTGCTTGTCTTTTGTCGAGCTCGTGTTGATGTTTTTCCTATCAAACCTGTATCCATGACTAGTGTTTGGGTCAAAGTGAAGAAATTGGTTGGACCGCGAGCTATTGGGTGGTAGAGATGACAAAAAGAATTTCTACATGATTTTGTGTATTGTGGTCAATACAATGGTGACTAAACATAACACAATCTTGATCATTAAACAAAAAGGCTCTCTATCTATCAGAAAACAATATTGTAAGTTATAACAACATTAAAGAGTAATTATTTTGTGAATAATTTGTATTGCATTATACTTCTTTGTCTTAGAGTACAATCTCCATTGAAAATAGATGTTTGCTTTTAGTATAATCTTTACCGAACCATAGCCTCAACACTCGAGCAATGATATTCCAATTTTCCCTCTCAAGATTTAGTTTGGCTATGAGTGACATTGTTTCTGCACAATAGACATAATGAATAGTGAATGCAACTTGTTAGTTTTGCAACACAAATGATGTTCCCAAATATATTATGTCGAGCTTGTCTCCACCTTTGTCCTACCGAGCTTATCTCCTACCTAGCTTGTTGAGATTGTCTCTTGTCGCGCTTATTGAGATTGTCTTCTGTTGAACTTGCTAAGATTCTCTCCTACCGAGCTTATTGCATGTCTCCTGCCAAGCTTGTGTCAACGTTTCTCTTGCCGAGCTTGTATCGGTGATTAACGTTTGGATAAAAGTGAAGAACTTGGTTGGATCACGAGTTATGGGGTTATTGGACTAGCGAGATAGCGAAAAAAATTTCCTACACTGGTTAATAAAAATAATGACAGAAAAAACATAATCATGATCAAAAAATAAAAAACTGCTCTTCGTTGACCATAAAACAATATTGTAAGTTATATAAATATTGAAAAGTAAATACTTTGACAAATGACATGCACAAATGTTATAAAAAAAATGGTAGATATATGCACCAAAAAGGTCGCACATGCTTGTGGTCTTTGAAAAAACAAAAGAAAACAAAAATTAGATATGAACACATATGAGAAAAGCATATACATTTTCATAGAGAAATAGACAAAATTTGAAATAAGTAGATCCTAAGCAAACTTATGTGCGAAAAAAAAGAGTAGAATTTTTGGTGGACTGAGCTTATGTTGTATTTGTTGAGCTTGTCTTCACGTTTGTCCAACCAAACTTTTCTCTTGCTGAGCTTGCTTAGCTTGTTTCTTGCCAAGCTTATTGAGGTTGTCTCTTATCGAGCTTCACAAGGTTGTCTCCTTCCGCGTCTCCTCTTTCTCATGCACAACTTTTCTCCTATCAAGCTTGCTGCTCGTCTTCTATTGAGGTTATGTCGATGTTTCTCCTGCTAATTATGCTTGTATCCATGTTTCTCCTGATGATTAGTGTTTGTGTCAAAGTGAAGAACTTGAGCGGATCACGAGCTACCAGAATGGTGAAATCTCGATAAAAAACAAAAAAAAGCCTCGTTTACACTACTTGTTGGCCATATGTACACGTTATATGAAGCTATGTTGTACAAAATAAAAGAGTCATGTTTTTCAAAATAAAAAAGTCAAGTTTTTCTTGTTTTATTTAAAATTTTGACTCTTTCATTAATTTTTTTTTTAATTTTAGATTTTTTTTTATAGTTGTAATTATATTATTTATAGATTTTTTTTATAGTTGTAATTATATTATTTATAGATTTTAATAAAATATCAAACTTCATATACGTGCATGTATATGAAATAACTTTGAGCTCTTTTTCTTTTTTCTTTCTTAGATGATTGAATAAACCTTTTCTTACATTCATAATTATAAATAAAAGTATTAGACAATCTATAAATAATTAATGTTTATTGTTTAGTGTTTCAAAATTTTAACTTCAAAATCATGTTTTTTATCCCTCTTTGTTATAGGTGAAACGACAACGGTTGTTTTCGCCTATAGGCAGCGGTTTCGCAACCGAGACATATACAGACGAGGCAAAAAAGGGTATGTCTTTTGCCTCAGTTAAGAACCGAGGTCAAAAGCGGTCGGATTTTGCCTTGGTTCTTAGGTAACCGAGGCAGTAGGATGTTTTTTTTTAGACTTTAGGCTTCAGTTTGTACTGAATCGAACGGTTCTCGTCCTCGTCGTACGGTGCTCTCCCTCGCCGAATGGTGCTCGCCCTCGTCGAACAGTTCTCGCCCTCGCCGAGCCCTAGCCGCGTCATCGCTTTTATTTCGCTGCCATCGTAATGCCCTTGTCGTGCCCTTGTCGTGCCATCGCTTCACCATAGCCGACTCTCCTAGGTTGGTTGTCTACGTGAAAGGAAGAAGAAATAAGCTTGAAGCAAGTTGTTGAGAGAAGTCTTAAAAATGGCAGAGAAGAGATTAGGAATAAAACCGCTTGAGATAAATGGTAGAGAGAAGAGATTGGAAATAGAACCTCCGACTAGGGTTTGTTGAGAGAAGCCAGCAATAGGGAAAAAATTGGTGTTTCCCCTCTCTGCAATACCAACCTAGAACCAGTGAGAAAGGGGTAAGAAGATAAATGGTAGAGAGAAGAGATATAAATAGAATCAAACCTCCTTTGTCGCGAATTAGAACGGAGAGAACAATAGGAACAAGAACCCTAGGTTGGAGAGAAGAACTTCTTTGGAGGCGCGAAAGGGAAGAGGAAGAACACTGCGTGAGAAAATGCGTTCGCGTTTAGTGTTCTGAATTTGAAATTACGCAGGGGCTATTACCTCGGTTAAGGAAAAGACCGAGGCTGAATGGTACTATAGGCCTCAGTTCGTGCCTAAACTGAGGCATATTATTGCCTTGAAACGTTCGGTTCACGCCTAAACCGAAGTCGAACGGTCCTATTGCCTCTGTCCCCAAACAACCGAGGAAGTATTAGTGGACAAAATGAACTTGGAACGTTCGGTTTCAAAGTGTCTGGCAGGACATACTACCATCGATTAATAGCAGAACCGAGGCCGAACGGTCCTATTGCCTCTGTCCCCATACAACTGAGACTATTAGTGGACAAAATGAACTTGGAACGTTCGGTTACTGTCTCGGTTCATAGCAGAACCGAAACCGAACGGTCCTATTGCCTCTGTTCCTATACAACCGAGACATATTAGTGGACAAAATGCTTGAAACGTTCAGTTACTATCTCTGTTGATAGTAAAACCGAAGTCGAACGATCCTATTGCCTCGATCCTAAGACAACTGAAGCCTGTAAGTTCGTCATAACTACGAAATTGTCACTGCATACGTTTCAATTTTTACAAAATCGAAGCGTATGGTGCTGGTTAGAAAACCATTTTTTTTACTAGTGACTCTTAATTCAATTGATAGGTTCTTGTCTTATGACTTGTAACTCATGTTTCATATCTTATATAAGCGGTGAAACATTGAAAGACTATTATGTGCATGAACCTTCATATATTTTAATACTTATCCTCTCTAAACTATTCTGCTACAATGTATGACATGACAGCATGTGCATCAATAAAATATAAGCCCTTTCTTTTATTACTTGAACAATGCATGTTATTATTATTAATATTATTATGTAGTGCACACTGCTGAAATGCTTTTGCAAACTTTTTCCTTTTTGATTCCAAAGTGTTATATTGATTTGTTTATCTAGTTTTCTCTCAACCAAAGATCTAGAATGGAATGCCAGCTTACTATCTTTGATTAGAAGATGCTCTTAGTCTATTCTCATGAATTGTTTAGAAGAGGAAAACAAAGAGACAGAATATTTTCAACTTTAAAATTAAGAGGAAAAAAAATTAAAACTCATTAATTGTTTTTAATTTTTTCTTGCTTTAATATTTTACAGCTAAACATAGGCAATATTATTATTATTATTGGTATTATTTTTTTCATATATAACTTTTTTTTTTTAAATTGAACATTATTTTGGTTCTTTAAAGTTTAAAACATGTACGTTTTTTTTTTTGAAAATCAAAGAAAACGAGTTCTTAAAATATTAAATAAATATTAAAATTTAAGTATGTTAACATCACTCTAATTTTCAATGTATAATAATATTATCACTTAAATCACATATTTTTTTAAAAAATAATATTTATTTTATTGATAGATTACATTCTCAGTAACTTCTTTATTTTTACTTCTTTCTAAACATTAACATGATAAAGTTATATACTTTCAGGGTATGCGTATGATACATATTTTATCAATTGTTTTCCTTTCAATCTAAGTACAGTGAACATAGCTGAATGTCACAATGAATCTATATATATGAATGGTTCTTGTTATCACTGTCAGTCACAGGAAAAAGATTCAATGCTTTTCTGAAACTGATGTTCACGCGTGCACTTTATTATGCAGGATTTTAATCAGGATTAAGTGACCTTAATCACAAAAAAACAAAAAAAAGTTCTAAACAAATAGTGTTTTTTTTACCTTCTTTAAATAATATCGACATGAACCTTATAAAAACAATACATGTTATGACAATTAAAATCAAGAATAGCATCTAGACACGTTGCATTTTTTATTTAACAAAGAACAAACTATTTTCTGGTGATTATTATTGCATGTTTTGTAATTTACTTTCTTTTAGTAAGCATATGATTTTTATATGCTAAAGTTCATTTACACCTGCGATCAACATTAAAAGTTACATACTTTTAGAAAAGTTTACTGCAGTTCATGTAAAACCCTCCAATTTGGTAACTTTTCGAACATTGAAGTGATATCAATCACATCCATTTTCTTAATAGGGTAGCACATAAATCATAACCAATCAAGTTTTCTTAAAACTTTAAATTTAAATGTTTTTTTTTCTTGGGTGTGTTCATGTTAATTAGTGATAAAATTTTGAGCATATAATACACCTCTTAATTTATTCCAAGCTACTATTAAGGCGTGCATTGATTCAAGTTATATTACAAATGTATTTGAAAGATTTTTTTTTATTAAAAATTATTAATAATAATTTTTTAACAGACATTAGTTAACAATGAAAATTGTAGATATTTGTATCAATGTCTAGAACAAATTTGAAACTACTAAATAAGTTAGAACAACCTGTACTGTAGTTGCTCTACATGTTTTGTGGTTTAAGTTTTATGGAATTAGATTCTTTTAAAGTGAAAAAAAAAACTGAATATAATTGTAAAATGATATCTGTACATAGATTATTATAATCTCAGTTATTATATCTTCATAATCTATCTTCTTAGGCGAGCTTCCTCAAATCAAACTAAATAATTTGTGTAAATAAAACTAATTTATGCATATATTTAAATTCACTCACACAGAGATTAAAAAATAAAATTTAGAAAACACTATATATAAAAATCTTTATGCTCTCATGAGTTAATTTTAACTTGTAGAAAAACTCATTTATTGTTTTCATATTTATATCTTCATACATGTATGATAAAATTTGTTGAAAGATATATATACTAAATGAATTTGTAGGTGCATAAAGTTATAGAAAAGGAGGGTTTTTTTGTTTGTGGGAAAAGAACAGGAGAAAATGACCTTTTAATTTGTCTTGTTGCTGTATAAGGCCTTGATGAATCCATTCCTTTGGCAGAAATGGCTATTTTTCTTTGTTGGTGGCTTTTGACAATGATTGCATAAAGACACTTCACTAGTGCTGCACTCAAGGCTATCCTAATCAAATCAGATATTCTCATATTCTTCACAAACATCTATATATTTCTTCTATCATTATGACTCCCATTTTCGTCTTCAGTTACAACCCTTCTTCTTTTCACTATAATTGATCTCTTTTTTAGAATGAAAAAAATATATAAATTGTTGTTTGTCTTCCAAATCCATTTCTAAATATGATTTTCTTTTTTCTTTTTACATGTTCATCTATCTATCAAACTTTTGTGCCCTTCTCATTTTCATTTTCCCCAAATTAGTGTATATCAAGTGTATAAATTTGATACTTGATTAATATAGTTTAGAGTCTACCCTTTGTTGTTTTGTGTATAGGAACATAATAGAAAAATTAACATGAACATATATAGGAAGGAAAAAACGTTTTTGTATAGTATTTGAAACCACGTTAGCGGCTGGCAGATCTCCAATCGTACTAGAGATGGTAAAACGCGAGAGCATAAGCTCTACGCAGAAATTCAGCTGCTGCTTCCATTGTTCAGGTAGGGTATAAGGATTGACCACTATCTACAACCGTTCAGTCTACCCTTCCAGTCAACGAAGGTTTTGTCTTGGGAGTTCACTGGGAATTGTTTATGAGTAACAGACCGAATTAAGTAAGTTTGTCACTACAAAAAAGAAGGGCATTACCGAAGGCCACAAGCCCTCGGAAACAGCCCAAAACCGTCGGTAGAAGACATTTATAGACGGCTTATCAACGGCCAAAAAGCCCTCGGTAATTCCCTTGTCGCTAACATTTTCCGAGGGCTTTCGCCCTTCGGAAATTACCGAAGGTCGGAAATTACCGAAGGTCGGTAATTTCCGAAGGACAGAAGCCTTCGGTAATTTCCGAAGGGCAAAAGCCTTCGGTAATCAGCGAACGTGGGTATTTACCGAAGGGCAAAAGCCTTCGGTAAGTTCGAGGGAGATGTGAGAGACATTTGTATTTATTATGAAACCAACAACAGACCTGCATAGCAATTTTCATACATAAACAGACCTGCATAACAGTTTTCAAGCACATACAGACCTGCATAATGTGCATCTCAAAGATGCAATCATATGATCAATATCCATACAACATCCATTAATCCATAGAACATCCATTAATGCATAGAACATGTATTTATATTAATAACATATAAGAATGTAATATAATGATGTTCTAACATCCAAATCATCCAACTGATCTAACATCCAAATGATGTAAACTCCAAATGGGGTAATATCCAATTGTTTCTATAACAACTAACAAAATGAATTCAATACTGTACATAGTTATCATCAGAATGATCTTCATCATCCTGCTCCGGTATAGATGGTTGGACTGTTGTGGGTTGGATTGATGAGGGTTGGACTGATGAGGGTTGGACTGATGTGGGCTGCTGAGGGACAACGGGTGACGAGGAGGGTTGTGGCTGGGTCGGAGGGATATTTAATTCATCCTGTGAAGTACCAGGCAATACTCTCATGACCAGGGCCTTAAAGTTTGTAAACTCTGCTCTCAAATCAGTGATTTCCTGGTCACGTTGTTGCAGTGCCTGCGTGAGGCGGAGAACGACCTCGTCAGGAGTAGTGGTGGAAGAAGAAGGTTGGTGCTTCAGAGTACCTCCTCTCGATGTTGTATAGTTTGCAGTAAGTTGTCCTGCACCATACACTCGTCCCTTTTTCTTCCCATTGCGTTATTACTCTTCGTTAAGTTGCTATTATTTTTTGCCCTTTTTCCCAACATTAAGGGTTTGGTAACAATCATGAGGTATAATTGGGTTTATTGCGGTCTAACATGTCAATGATTGGATCTGGAAGATTTAAGTGATGTATTATATGTGTTTGAGTATGTTTACATTATAAATAGAAGGCTAAGTTGCAAAGGTTAGCAAGTTGAACCAATTCTGAGTATTCACTCTCTACTGAATATTATCAATATTATCATGTCAGTCAGTGACTTAAGCGTCGAAATACCTTTTATAGGTACCCTCCCACTCGGCTCGGACTGAAAGAATTTGAAGTAAAGGGTTCAGGGTCAAAGAATAAGGAAGACGACAGCAAAAATGTATGTCTCTTGGCCCTACACAATTATATGCAGAAACAATATTATATTTTCTTATACAATTTCTTACAATTACCCACGAAAGCAATGTAGAAAGAAAACCTAATAGACAAAGAAAATTAATGATAAAGAAAGGGAAATTAACATCATTTCATCCCTCCTTAGCATGTGATACTTGAATGCATGTATGATGTGTTAAGTATGTTTCCACATGATGTAGGGTTGATGTATGTATGTTTGAATGCTTGAATCATGTCTAGGATGTCTTTCGATTAGACAATAATCGATTATCATTAGTTATAATCGATTATTTGTGCATTGGTTTTTAGTGTGGTTTAGGGTATAATCAATTATGTGGGATGATAGTCGATTATCTCTTCTTGCGTGATATTTCTAGGTAAATTTCATTGGGATAATCGATTATCTTAAGTGATAATCGATTATCACAATGCATTTTGGTGAAAAATGGCGAATTTGATGAAGAATGAACGAGGACCATGATTGAGGAGTTGTGGAACATGATGAAAATAAGAGATTGAGGTTAGTGGTTATGATTAGGGTTAGTTTGACTTGTCTTGCTATGTTGATAGTGGTGTTACTATAATGGTTATAGTAGGTAGTTGGCATAGGTGATAATGGGTAGGTACACCAAGGGTCTAAGTGTGTGATGATCATATAATGTGTTATACGTGAGCAGATGATATTGTAGATGTTCTAGAGGTAGGATAGATTTGTGAGTTGACGAGGGAAATATTTGGGTTTCTTTAAAAAGTTCTTTTGGTATATACTTTTGAAATAAAGTAATTTTAGTTGTTATATTTCCTTAGTCATTTTAATTACTTTTGGAATAATGTAACTAGAGAAGGCTTTTGAAACTATTATGTTTTGAATAAACTATGCATGTTGAAATGTTAAGGTTTTTGAAAAATACATTTCTACGCTATGATAAACTTTTGAAATTTACCGGCTTTTGTAAAATTGAGACATCCCAAAAATCGAAGTGTTACAACATACTCAAATCTCATTAGAATATTATTTCTAAGTTCAACATTTTCTCGAGTCTTACAACATAAACTCCATTAAATTTCTTAAGATAAAATAATAAAATAAACTTTAAAAAATCCCCACTACAAAGTTATCCCATCTCTCGAATGCCTACATAACTCCACAAAACATCTACACGGACATTTACTATTGTATAACACAAACATTATACGATCATTGCCACAAACACAAATAAATATGGATTAGTTAACATTGTAAACACAAAAATTTAAGATCAAATAATTAAATACATAACTAAGTACAATCCAGACCATAGATGATAACCAATTTAATAATTAACGTAAGGACACATCCAATCAATCACTCATAACCAACAAATCTCTTCTGATTCCTTCCTCACAATGGTCTAACATCAACCAACCTAATACCCACAATAGGGTGGTCGAGTCATCTTGCCATCACAACACCAGACTTGTCTCCCCTTCCCTTTTAGGACTTACGAGTAAAAACTTCAGTGCATCTCACACCGAGCACTTTACTCAACAACGAGTCAGAGCTATAAGGCGAAACATCTTTCACCTCCTCACTACATCACATAGGCGAGAGGGTATGACACTTGAACCAATCATCTTCTTGCATCACAAGACCGAAGAGTATCTCTCTCCAACAATGCATGGCCGAAAGAAAGACCCTAAAAGCAAGGGTATTACAACCAAAACCTAGACCACATTTTACCCTCGAACTAATCAAGAATTGTTCTCTATGTATACTACCCCTCGAATAAAACAACCACGTATACTCAATGTGATATCAATTTCAATATTAATAACAACATAAACCCATCCATACAACATACACACAATGATGTTTGATAGTCTAACTCAATTCACATTCAAAGATAATACCACATGTTCAAAATCCAATTCATACTCAAACATAGAAAGTACCATTCCAAAAAATCCAACCATTCACTTTGAAAAACACTAGAAAAGGGGTAGGGGTTTGAATAACATTTTTAAATTCTTTCGTAAATCAATGCTTAATAACTACTATAGGGGTTTTATAGTCTGTAATAGTAGTTAGACGTATGTTATTTTAATAAAGCGTTCGGAAAATGTTTTAAACAAGAAAAATAGTAACACGGGTAATTTTACACTAGTTTACTCAATCCTAAGCTATGGTCAATCTCCCTTAAGAACTCTAAAGGAATTCCACTAATCTTTTTCAAAGGTTACAAATGAGTACAAACCACTCCTGGTATACACCGAGTATTATCAATGACTCCTGGTTTCCAAGTATTATAACTATTCCTGGTTCCCGAGTATTATAAACCACTTCTGGTCCCCTTAGTCAATCATGACTAGCCCGACTTTAACCACTCCTTGTATACAAGTGTTGATAGGGGGAGCCATGTGAGTGCTGAACCCAACTCCTGTTTTTGTTTTTTATGATGACAACACATTGACTGTAACAACACAAATGTTGTCATGACACAATAGAAATGTGTTTTCTGTGTTTAATACATAAGTGGATATATAAATGCTTATTGTTGATTAATGCATATGTTGTACATACTGTTGTTTTTGCATACTAGTGTGATTATGATGTGATTATATCTGTGTATGCATATTGTATGTTTTGAGTGATGAAAACCACCAATACAAAAGCTTAAGTTTTGAAATGTGGCAAAACAACAAGTTTGAATCGATTACGTAAGTTGCTGAATCGATTAAAACTCGTGTCTTTGCATATATCATTTTCAAATGTGTTATGATGAGTTTTTGAAGAGAAAAAGTTTTAAAAATTTTTTTAAGTGCTAAGCTTAATCGATTACACATTTTATGTAATTAGTTAAGTCGAAATGCTCTAACGGTCATATTTTATGTTTAAGTGTTAAGCTTAATCTTTTGAAAACTATTTTCAGTTTAGTTGAAATGCTTTAACGGTCATATTTTTTAAATATGTTTGACTAGCATTGAATGAGAATCGATTACATTAATTGTGCATCTAATGAAGAGTTGAGTTAGTTGTATTTCTGTTACATCTAGTTTTTTATGTCACCGATTATACTACTAACCTAATCGATTACCTTGCGTCTGTTATGACATAAACTATAATTTGACACCTTGCTTGTATTTCTGTAAGAACTTGATCATTTAACATTTTCATATCTGACATATTTGATCTGAGAAAGTTTTACAGATTTTCATACACTCCACGAATCAACAACGTGAAGAATTTGAAGAATCTTGAAGCATTCTTGAGAGGCACTTAGTGGACTTCATTGGTTGATCAAATTCGCACTACTCAGGTGTATCTTCTGTGATCAGAAAACGTCTCTACAATCGATGATTGTGGTGTTTCCCTGTACATGGTTGATAGGAAGGAGAGTGAGGAGCTCTTGGACTTTGAGAGGGGATTCTCAAAGGGATTATGTAGCAAGAACATGTGGTTCTATGTGTGCAGGTGTATTCTGTTCTATATTTGATTGTTGAGTGAGGAAGGTGTTTACATTTGTGAGTGTGTTCACTGTAAAACCTTTTTTGTAATTCTCAAATCATTATAGTGAAATATCCTTCAATTAGTTGTTGATTGGAAGGGAGACTAGATGTAGGCATTGAGGCTGAACCAGGATAAAAGTTGTGTTTGATCTTCTTTCTCTATCTCTTTACATTTCATTCCATACGCACTTTACTTACTGTGCAAGAAAGTTTCAAAGATAATTGTAATCCTGCAAAAAGAATTGAAAAGTGCACGTCTTTAGAAATCGCCTATTCACCTCCCGCCCTCCCCTCTTAGTGTTGAGAAACAAGCTTCTTTATTTCTAACAACAAATATTCACAACCACTCCTAGCTCCCCTAGACAACTATCTAGAATGTTTAACTTAACTAAGCCAAACAATAGAAGTGTTTTAATTCACTTTTGAATATGAAAACACAATTAGTGTATGATTACAGGTACAAATTTAAGTAACTCTCAAAGAGGGGATATATACAATAAAATAAAATTTGAGAAATTATAGAGTTATTTTCTCTTAGGTTGAAGATCATCAGACAGTTGAATTTATCGATAGTTGTGATGCAAATTTGATACTAAATTAACCCTTTTTGACTTTGAAGCCTGCTTAAACTCTTGTTTTAGTTGAATTTGGTGAATAAGAGAATAGAGGTTGTACTTAATGATTTTTATCACTAATTCCCTCAATTTTGTAGGTTATTGGTATGATTGGAAGTGGAGCAAAAGTATCAAGGAGTTGGAACCCAGGAAGGATAGCAAAAGCATCGGGAAAGAAGATTGAAGAAGGCGCAGGGTGCCTGGTTGCCCTTTTCTGGGGCCCTGGGCGCTGGTTGTCACACAACCACGCCTGGTTTCCCTCTTTAGGGGCCCTCAGCGTTGGAAGTCTTGCAAGGGCGCCTGCTTGCCCCCATTTGGGGCGCTGAGCGCCACTCATCTCGCAAGCACGCCTAGGCGCCCTCTCCAAAGTGTTGAGCGCCAGTCAGCTACACCGTAGGACGCCTGGTTGCGCTTAGCTAGGACGGTGAGAGCCAGTCTCTTCGCAGTTGCGCCTGCTTGCCCCACTAGGGCGCTGAGCACCAGCAACGTTCTCCCATGATTGTTAGGGTTTTCAAGGGATTGTTGTCTAATAATCAAGGCTAGGCTTTTTACGCTGAGGGATCGGGTTCTAAGTAATTTTTTAAGTGACATTAACATTCCAATGAAGAAGATGAGTTCTAATATGCATGAAAGTAAAGTAGGTGAAATCTAACCCCAACAACATCATCATCTCATATCATCAATATCATGCATTCATTCTTGCTTTTAGTTCCAAAAGATCAAGATTTTACATTCAAGTTTAGGTTTACTTTTATTGCATTTTACCCTTAATCATTTGAATCATTCTTTAGTCTTAATTGGTTAAGATATTACACGATTGTTTAGTAACACGAGTCTCTTGGGAAATGATACTTGGTCTTACCATTTTATATTACTTGATACGATTCGGTACACTTTCCAATGAGTTAACACCTCGTCCCCTCCTCTCTCGGTGGTGAGAAACAAGCTTCTTTATTTCTGACAAGAAGTATTCACAACCACTCCTAGTTCCCCTAGACAATTATCTAGAATGTTTAACTTAACTAAGCCAAACAATAGAAGTGTTTTAATTCACTTCTGAATATGAAAACACAATTAGTGTATGATTACAGGTACAAATTTAAGTAACTCTCAAATAGGGGATATATACAATACAATGAAATTTGAGAAATTATAGAGTTATTTTCTCTTAGGCTGAAGATCATCAGACGATATAATTTTTTAAGGTAGAGTAGAGCAAGTATTCAATGATCATTCTTGTATATGTTCTCTCTCTCTCCCTCTCTCTCTTTCTCTCTCTCATATTCTCTCTTCTATTTTCAACTTCTTAAACTTTCAACAACATGCTTAATAATCCAAAAGTACTTTCAATGAATCAAAAGCCCAATTCCTTAGTTAACAACATACTAACTCCAAGACACAAACCCAATACCTTACCACAATTTACATTCCAATACTTGGCAGAATAATAGAATTAGACAACAAACCAAACTCAATACCATATAATGCATAATATGAATCTCAACATTTGACAATCTACTACAATGCAGCTAACCAGAGTGTGAAGTAATACTATGACCATATCATGCAAGAGTTAAAATAGCCTACTCAAGTTTGCACTACCTGTAAACCCACTAAAAGGAAAATAAAGAATTGATGCCACCTATTACCTCCTCCTCATATAATTTATAACTTAAATGAGACATGAACAATGGAATATGGCAGTCCAGTCTATATTCAATATTCAAACAAGTGTAAAACAAGGCAACCATATCACATTCATAAAAGAGCATCACATTCACGAATTCAAGACTTCTAACAAGAACATAATTCATCATTATGTACGTACTCAATGTTGATGGATTGGCAAGTGTACCAAATCGCACAAGTAATATAAAATGATAAGACCAAGTATCGTATCCCAAAAGACTCTCGGCACTAAACAGTTGTGTGATGACTCGATTAATTAAGACTTAAATAAAATGAGATCATTGGTTTAAGATGCAAAGACAGAAAACTAAATATGAATGCAATTTGATTAATAGCAGAGTAACACAAAGATGAACGGATGTTGTTTATAATGAGATGAGTATATTCTTGGGGTTAGATTTCACCAAGTTCCCTCTCATGTATGTAAGAATTCTTCTTTATGCATTAATATTAATGTCACTCACTAAATCACCTAAACTCGATCCCTCGACAAATAATTCTGTCCTAAATCACTAGTTCATGCAATTCCTAGCATTCCTAGTGATTAAATGTGAAGATCAAGAGCTTAAGACGACCAAGACTCATACCTTCATCCCTGAGAAATATTACTCTTGGAAGAATTCAACAAGAACCTGAATTGTAAGGAACCTCCCGGCACTCATGCAATTTCTAAATCATGCGATGAATAAGTTAAACAAAGCATGTAATAAGCACAAATGAATTACTCTAACAATTAATAAAAAAGCATATGGAATTAAGAATCAATTCAAATACATGAGAGTTCACAAGGTTACATCATCCGCCAACAACAAATAGAGTTTAGTTCCCATAAACATGGAGAAATAGATGAATAATGGAAAAGCATGAGATAACAAAACCCTAAAAGTAGAGGAAGGACGCTTTCACATCCAAATCCGCCTTCAGAGAGTGGAAGAATGTGTTGTTGTACTGCTTCAGCCAGAGATACCAAACCTAGGACGCTTGGGTCCTTTAAATAGAGTAGAAGCAGAACACAAACAAAGCCCAAGCCTGAGAGACTGGCGCTCAAGTGCCCCACTTAGGGTGCCCGGGCGGCGAGCGGTGGTCTTCTATCCTCAAGCCTCGTAGAGGTCGCCCAAGCCTTCTACGTCCGGCGCTCAAGCGCCCCCAAAAGGGGCGCATAGGCGGTGAGCGATACTTCCTGCGCTAAAGCCTTCCAAAGGATGCCCAAGCTTCATGCTATTGGCGCTCAAGCGCCCAAAAAGGGGCGCCCGGGCGGCGAGCGGTGGTTTGCTGGGCTCAACCCTCCAAAAAGGGCGCCCAAGCCTCGAGCTTCCTTCCTTTTAGTGCTCTTTCTATACCTTTCTGAGCTTTATCTCCTTGGCACTTTATCCCTGCTTTCCATATTAACTCATTTTCTATCAAAACAAAGAGAATTAGTCATAAAATCATCAAATTCAACTTCACTCTCTTATTCACACAACTTAACAGAAAAACATGATTCCAAGCAAGTTTCTAAGCATAAAGGGTGCATTTAGTATCAAAATTACATCACAGATAACGGTATTTTCAACCGTTATCACTCAAGCAGTAAAGCAAATTCACAATTATATTAATTCCCCATACTTGGTCCGAAAACTCTTCACAGTAAGACCCTCGACTCGACAATCTTCGCACCTCTTGTTCACAACCTTTATGCCTTATCTTGCTTTTCACTCTTCTCACCAACCACTTAACACATGCTTACACTCTGAATCGCGCCCCTACCTATCGTGCTAGGGTTTTGAAAAACTTCATCACCCCTTACCATTTTTAGCTCTCAATCACAGTGGGTTCCCCACAACTTTTGAACATTAGGGACTTTACAGTGAATGCTCTCCTCTCCTCCCTCACACGCTATGACTCCCCCAAAATCCCTATGTCTATGAAGGAAAATGAAAAAATATAAGGAAAGGGTAACTTTCAACCTAAGCAAAAAAAAATAATAAACCTTTTTATTGCCCCACTGGTTCGAACACTTTCCCTCAATAGCCCAACACTTAACTTCCACCACTAGACTAACATTTTAGTTTTGATTACAATACTAATTAATATATATTTAATTATGCCTTTAACACATATGTCAAAATACAAAATTCATGAAAACCAAAGCAAACATTATTTCCAGCACTTAGGATAAGAACACATGACCTTTAACCTATCACAACAAGCTCTTACCAAACAAACTACATGACACTGGTGAAAATATACCTCATAATGGTGGATGTTGACCGCATTGAAGTTTTTACTCGTAAGTCCTTGAGTAGTAGAGTAGACAAGTCCATGCTAAGATGCAGGACCACTCAAACTGTCTTGTTTTGGTAAACAGGTTTTGTACGGTAAGGTACAAGAGAATGACATATGGATTGGAATCAGTTGGATAGGGTATGACTTGGGTTTGGTTTAGAATTGGTTGGATGTGGCTTCATTTGGTTTTGGTTGATGTGACATTGATATATTGGCACATTGGTGGTGTTATCGTAATGTTTGTGTTGAGATTGTTGATAGGGGAGCACTAGTTTAGCTGAACCCACAATCTTAGTGTTATATGAGTTTTTGATGATGACAACACATAATTAATAACACACATGTAGTTGGTGTTACATGTTCTATGCTTACATGTTATATGTGTTTTTGAGAACATGATTTTGTTGTTTATGTTGTTCATTACATTTCACTGTATTATATATGTGATTTTATACATGAATGCATGACACATGTTTTTGGAAAAGAAAAACCACAAGCACTTTTGTTGAATTTAAATTGTGTGGTAAAACAACAATTTTAAGTCGATTTCATTATGGGGTGAGTTGATTAAAACTCGTGTCTTTGCAAAAACGTTTTCAAGTGTACTGTGAGATTTTTTTTCAAAGAGAAAAGTTTTCAAAACTATTTTACTCTGTTATAAAGTCGATTACATGCGTATTGCATTCGACTCAGTTTGTTATGTTTTGAATAACTGTTAATGCCTGATATAACTATAACAACGACTATATATTTAAATATGTTGACCAAACATTAAATGAAATTCGACTGCATTAATTGTACATTAAATTAACTGCATTGATTGCTACTAATTGCAATAATAGAATTGCTACATTCGATTGCATTAGTAGCTTAGTCGATTAAAATGCGTCAGAGTTGTGTTTATTTATAAATTGACGCGAATTTGATTTCTGTAAGAACTTTTGTGAATCTAACAGTTTGTGATATCTTTTGCAGAAATTGCATTCTTACAGAAAGAGAGAAAGAGCTTCAAGAAACAAGAAGTGACTGTGGTGATCATCTACTTGTGGATTCTTGAAGAGCAAGTTAACTACACGTACAAAGGCTGATCATATATGCACATTGGGTGTAACTGAGAGATCAGAGGCTACAATCTTATGAAGATTGGCCTGAGGTTCCCTGTTGTGATTACAAGAAGAAGAGCGTGTTGCGTTCTTGACTTTGAGGGTGGCTCAAAGGGTTTAGACTGCAGGAGATGGGGTTCTTGCTACTAGTCTGTTTGTATACTGCCTATATTTTGATTAGAGGGTTAGAGAGGTGTTTTATATTTTTGACGTGAGGTCGCTATAAAAGCCTTGTTGTAAAAACCTTGATCATTATAGTGCATTGGCTTCCTATGGTTGGAAGGACACTAGATGTATCCCTACACTCTTTTATTCAGTCGACTTCTTATTTTACTCAATCGATTTAATTCCCGCTGCATAAACAAGTCTTTTACCTTGCGTTTCAAGAAAGTTATAAAGGCATCACTCTTGGTGAAAAAGATTTTGAAAGTTTTAAATTTTACACTTCACCAATTCACCCCCCCCTCTTGGTGTGAGAAATTGCGCCATTCTTTTTTAACAGTTTGAGATGGACTTTTAGTGTAGGATGGGCGAGCATGACTTGTATATTCTATCTGAGACTGTTTCTGCTAGCTCACCCTTGCTTCTTTGTTTGTGTTGTGCGATGATTACATAACTTGTGTTGTTATGCCAGAGAAAATGAGACTACAAATGTTGCTAGTGTTGAGTAAAGTGGTGCGATGCATGGAAGTGTTATGGGATCTTTCAAAATTATGTTATATTAACCTAATGTTTGTTGATTAAAAGTTTATAGTTTTAAACTTGGAGTAAAAGGTTTCTTTTTATCGTTTTGTATGATTATGCAATAATTAATAAACTTTTTTTAAGTCATTTTCCGCGACGGTATCAAAGTTAAGATGTTTGTAAGTAAGGAAAGTTTTATAATTCACGCGTGGCTTCTTGAAAGGGGTGTTACAAAATTGGTGATACTTGGATAGGTTAATTCTCATTGTAACATGGAGAGGTTGATTCTCGTGCTATTCAAGGGTGTTGGCTAGAAAATTTCTTAAGCATTTAAGGAAGCTAATGTGTTGCATTTACCTCGAACCAAATATTGTTAAGACAAAATCGTCTATAAAGACTAAAATGTCTAAACGTTCTCATATGTTTTGAAGTTTAAAAAAACAAAATTAAAAGAAATGAGCATATGAATAGGTTATCACTAGAATGTTAGAATAGTTCAAACATAGGTGATAAGTTAAATACCTTGAAAACAACTCTTTAAACTTTCTAGCTGAAGAAAGCAAAATCTTAAAGCATTTACAATAGTCTAGACGATACCATGAGCTAAAACCATTCACTTCGTTCAACGATGAAGATTCAATCAATATTTGGTATCTTAGTAAAAAGGCTTAAATAACAAAATGCTACCCGAACAGTTGAAAATATAAAAAACACTTTGTTGTTCTGAACAAGCATTAAGAGCCATTAAATGCTCAACATTCAAAAACAACAAAAAGTGATAAGAGAAAAGGCATATTTGTTGCATGCATATCTACTTTAACTTGTGTAGATAACCTACTACATGCATCAACTTGCTTCATCTGATGCATATTATAAGTGGACATTAGAAACAAAGAAAACATCCACGAAATGTTCTCTCCATCAGAAGTCATACTAGAAAAATTGTACAACCTACTTCTATCAAAGTATTGAAAAAGCAAGTCTGCTCTGACAAGTTGACTTTAATCAACGGTTGCTTCACATGAAAAGATTAAGAAGACAGAAGAATCAAAGCAGAAGCTCACTTTAACGGATATATTTTGAGAAGCCTTTAAATAGAAGATGATTCAAAAAAAGAATCAAGAAAATAAAATATGAAGAAAATAGCATATATCGTTGAGAGAAAAGCATAAAAGAGCTAAAGAACTCAAAAGAGAAAATCTAAGAAGAAAAAGTTCAAGTCGAGAAACACTCTAAAGCTTCATTGTAATATAAGCTTACTATTTGTAAGTAGAGAGAAAAGAGAGAAAAACACCTAAGAGTATGTAGACTGAATTGTATTGAACATATATCCTCTCTATGCGAGTAATCGTCTCACGACTTCTAAGCAATTAGATTGATTGCATATTCTGACGAAAATTCAAACACTTATTGATTAACTTAGGTGAGTTATGGATTACTAGGTAGCATACCAGGTTGATAATAGGATTTTCTAGTGGAAATCAGGGTGAAACTCAACTAGATGGTATATCAGGTTGATACAAGGAGTATCTATGGATACTAGGAGTGATGAAGAAAATTGTTCAACTAGGAGTGGGTGAAACTCAACTAGGCAGTGTATCATATGGATACTAGGATTGTCTAGGGATACCAAGAGTGGTGAGAATACTCAGTTGTAATCTTGTTAAATATTATAGTGGAACCCTCTAAGGTTAGAGGAGACTGAACGTAGCTCAGTTAGAGTGAACTAGTATAAAAATATTTGTGCATATACTATTTTATTCTCTCTCGACGCTTATCTTATAAAACCTATAGTTGGAACTTTATCTTGAATATAAAATTTCTATATCAAATGACTTTTATTAAAAAGGAAGTTAGTGAATATCTCTTAATCATTGAATAACAACTTGAAAAGAACTCATTGCTTAAATCAATTTCAAAGTCGAGTTTTTAAATAATCTACATAAAATCTTTTATCCTCGACAAAGGTGTTATATCATGTCGGTTGCTAAAAAGCTTTCCAATAACATTATTCAACCCCCCCTCCCCAGTTCTACTGTTTTTCAAGTACTTCAAATATGACTAATATCCATTCTTAATCAAACTTTTACCCTCCGCTATAAGCAATCCTCACATGATCCCTTTTTTGTTTTAGTTTCCAATAAACTTAGATAACTCATGAATAATAGAACGACTTTGTGGCTTAAGAGACTAGGATAGCCTTAGGTGGAGGTGAACCGACATAAAACCTTGTGCGCATTTTTCGCTATCTTTCACTTGTGTTCAATGTTTCATATACTAGGGGATTTCACTTGGAAAAGAAAATGTCTCATACTAATGGATTTGGGTCCACAACGATGGGTTCAAATGTACGAGATCTTGTAGCACTTAACAATGAGGCCCTATCGATTAGTATTATACAAAAAAAATCCATCATAGACACTAATATAATTAGTTCTGTTCTTCATAGACAAACTTGGGATTTCCGATCTCAGGTAAGATCGGTTCAGGATCATGGGATCCTTTTCTATCAGATAGGAAGGGCTATTTCACAAAATGTACTTCTAAGTAATTGCTCCATAGATCCTATATCTATCTATATGAAGAAGAAATCATGTGACGGGGGGGATTCTTATTTGTACAAATGGTACTTCGAACTTGGAACGAGTATGAAGAAATTAACGATACTTCTTTACCTTTTGAGTTGTTCTGCCGGATCGGTCGCTCAAGACCTTTGGTCTCTACTCGGACCTGATGAAAAAAATGGGATCACATCTTATGGACTCGTTGAGAAGAATTCTGATCTAGTTCATGGCCTATTAGAAGTAGAAGGCGCTCTGGTGGGATCCTCACGTACAGAAAAAGATTGCAGTCAGTTTGATAAGGATCGAGTGACATTGCTTCTTCGGTCCGAACCAAGGAATCCCTTAAATAGGATTCAAAATGGATCTTATTCTATCGTTGATCAGAGATTTCTCTATGAAAAATATGAATCGGAGTTTGAAGAAGGGGGAGGAGTCCTCGACCCGCAACAGATAGAGGAGGATTTTTTCAATCACATCGTTTGGGCTCCTAGAATATGGCGCCCTTGGGGCTTTCTATTTGATTGTATTGAAAGGCCCAATAATTTGGGATTTCCCTATTGGGCCAGGTCATTTCGGGACAAGCGGATCATTTATGATGAAGAGGATGAGCTTCAAGAGAATGATTCAGAGTTCTTGCAGGGTGGAACCATGCAGTACCAGATACGAGATAGATCTTCCAAAGAACAGGGCTTTTTTCGAATAAGCCAATTCATTTGGGACCCCGCGGATCCACTCTTTTTCCTATTCAAAGATCAGCCTTTTGTCTCTGTGTTTTCACATCGACAATTCTTTACAGATGAAGAGATGTCAAGGGAACTTCTTACTTCCCAAACAGATCTTCCTACATCTATATATAAACACTGGTTTATCAAGAATACGCAAGAAAAGCATTTTGAATTGTTGATTCA